>NW_015631179.1:16190-19684 GCF_001515625.1 Sinocyclocheilus rhinocerous | reverse complement strand
CTAAATATTCTTAAAATTAAAAGTTTGTTGTCATTTGGAAGTGTGTAGGCCTTCTTGCATTATTATGCTGTTACATTATGATTATATATTCAGTGGCATGAAATGGTCTTTAAAATGACAATAATATCGCTTATTGCAATTATTTCTGGGGCAATATATCGCACAACAAAAAGTTGTTATCGTGACAGGCCTACTCTTGGCATACATTTACTTGTTTTTATTAAAACATTATTTCTCCCTTTTGGAAAATAAAATCATCTTGCCATCTTGTGTTCCTCTTTGGTGTTTCCTGAACATCTCCTCTGTCAATGTTAAGTCCTTTTATGGCTTCCGAAGTGTTCTCTGCTTTATTTTTTTCCAAACTTCATCCACTTTGAGACACTTCTTCCCATCTTCTTATCAAACTATCCAGCTTCCTCTCTGTAAGTTTCGCCAGTGTTTGCTGGGATCAACAATAAGAGTTTTTTTTGGCCCGACTACAATAAAACACATTTTTAGCATCATATTTTTATATTTGCGTGAAATATTTTATTTTTAATTTTTTAATTAAATGTTCGTTTTCTTCACAATTTTATAATACATTTTATATTTATTAATTATTTATTTATCTAATTTTATTTTTTCCCCCCAAAACATTTTGCAACATAACGTAAGTCAATAAATTAATAGAAAATTGCTGGAAACTGTGGCATATGATGCAATTACTGATTTTTGTTGAAACCGATGGTTTGAAGTTTTCAGCACATTCTTAATGATGCTTTCATGACTGTCTCTAGTCAATTTTACAATTTCAACATGTTTGATCTATGTTAGCCAACTAGATAACATTATATTGGTGATACATCAGCGGAATTTGCAGCAGCAATGTGGAATACATCACAGGAAACAAAACACAAAAAAGTCATAAAAATGGAAGTACATGTTTTTGCCAATGCAGCATTCGACAACTAGGATTTTTTTTTCTGCATGGTTTGTAGTCTTCAAAACATTCTTAATTATGCTTACAAGTCTATCAGAAGTAAATTTTACAGTTTTGGCAAGTTTGGTATATGTTAGCCATCTATACAACATCATGTTGTTGACACATCAGCAGAATTGGCAAAAAACAATATGGAATGCATCATAGAAAACCAAACATAAGCCATAAAAATGAATGTACAAGATCAATTAATGTAAAATTTTCAGTGACAATGCAGAATTGGCCTAAAAGGGGAAGTGGCAGTTTTGTCAACTGGCCTGAGAAACACTCTCACACCAAACCCAGGCCAGCGAGCTCTATTATTACCCTGCAGTCTCATCCCCAAACTAGTCCTCTTTTTATTTGTCTCAGTGGTTGACTTCAATGTATTTACAGGCTGCAGTCACGTTCCTAAAGGCCTGTTATTTACCTCCACCCAGTCGACTTCCAATCTCCCCTACTTCCATCCCGGCACTGTGTCTCACACGCACGCTAAACATACAAATGGACTCCAGCCTGCCCTATCTGCTTCCTTTACGACCTATCTGCCCATTAAAATTACCTCATGTATCACCTCTGAGGGCACTTCCATTTCATTCAGAAGCAGGAATATAGTTTTATTAGTTGGAGTTGAGATGTGTTCACCACATGTGGTGTCTCTGAGAGATTTTTTTGATTATGGTTATTGTTATTATGTAAGTCTGAGGAGTCGAAGCAGGCAGGAGGATGAAAGGAAAATGAAGTTTAATTTTATAGATCGCTGGGCCGCTGTTGGGCCGAGGCCTCCTACGTGCCGCCTGCCTGAGTGTGTATGGGTTTTACAGAGGTGGTTTTCTGACGTGCATGATGCTTTATTCGATTTTATAGAGGCGAGAATGAAGTATCTCAATTTAAATTTTAATTGAATACTAAATACATACATAGAAAAGCAATATTAAAGGAATAAAATAAACACTTTGATAGCAATGCATGTACAATGGAGAGCTCTCCACAGACTGGAAAAGTATTATTTACTTTTACATTGAATGATTAAGCAGTTTACAGTGACAAAAAATGAGAAAAATCACAAGCAATTTATCATGATAGAGACAACTCGATAGAGTTTAGAGAGTAAACCAGTGTTGTGCACTGTAAAAAATTATTTTTCAAAGAAGTAATTAAAACAAAGATGATTAGAGTACGTTTTACAATAAAACACTATTTCAGTTTTTCTACTTCAGAATTTCATGTTTAATTCCATGTGTTGCCTGCTGTTTTTTTTGTAATTGTTTGTGAAATTTACTAGCAAATTCAAAGTGAAAACTGTTTCCATACCAGTTTTTCTTTTCACAGATGTCTAATTGCATAAAAGTGTTTACTTAATTATTTATGGAAGCACCTTTTTAAAAAAGTAATGTAAGTTGTAAATAAAACAGATTTTTTTGTAGTATTTTTTTTTTACAAAAACATACTACTTTCAGTCTGTCTAAAAAAATGTTATGTTTAATCAGTATGTTTCTCATTTCACCGTTTCTTTGTGAAATTGAGTAGCAATTTCTGAGTGGAAATTGTTTCAAATCCTGCACCAAATTTTATTTGTTTATTTATTTATTTACTTACTTATTTCTCTGTGTATAAACTGATGGCTGAATCAATAACTTGTACATTCTGGAATATTTAATATGGACTATTTCTGTAATGCAGGTGCATTGCAAAATTTTATCTTGGACTTAATGATAAATTCTTTTAGGACAAATTATATATACAAAATATTTAAGATCTACAGTCTTCCTGAAGAACTTCAGGATATTTGATGGGCAAAAACAATCAAGTTCCTTGATAAATGTGTTATAATATGTTTGTCTGTGATCTAAAAGTCATTCTAAATCAAGAATTATCTTGTTTTTCACAAACCTAGTTGTGTTTCACTTGTGTTGTGTGAAATGTTGCCCTGGCTTTTTGTTCCATAAGTGTCTTTATTAATGTGTTAGGAGCATTTACAGTAGAAATCCAGATAATCCCCACATGGTCTCTACAATTTAGGTACTTATTCCCTAGATTACACCATTTAACACCAGTCATGGTGGTGATTTGGTGAATAATCCAGTCTGTCATCATCACTTTACAACTTAAATCCAATCTTTAGTCCCAGAGGATCAATATACTTGGATCATATTCCCTAAACCAAGTACCATCCAGTGGAGGGAAGTATTAAAGTGTCCCAAAGCCCCCCTCCTCCTCCTCTTTCTCCCCCTGTAGCTGACATTGTCCTCTAAATTAACCCAGTAATGAGATTAGTGTTTCCTAGCTCAAGACAGTCCGCTGAAGGAGGGGCAGATAGAGGGAGCGCTACAATGGGATTCTGGAATAGTGTGATAGCGCGAAGGTGCAGAGATAAGGATCGGTTGGGCAGAAATGCGCTCTGCAGGCTTGAGTAATGACTCTGTCCCTAGTAACATTAGCTGTCATGATAATGGAGTATTTAGAGAGATTGATGATCAGGGTTACCGGTCAAAATGGGAACGATCATTTAAATAAGCTGGGGTGGGGGGTGGAG
>NW_015631179.1:5470-16061 GCF_001515625.1 Sinocyclocheilus rhinocerous | reverse complement strand
ATGTGGGGGCGTGTTAGAACTAGCCGTTTTAGGTAGGCGTGGTTAACTCTTAACTTTTATAAAGAATATCTCTTTGGATTTGAGACTTCAGTCTACACTCCAAAGAGAAAGGAAAACTTGAAATCGCATCATATGACCCCTTTAACATTCATTGTCTCAGACGAGGTGTTTAAAACTAGTAACATGCATTTTATAATGTAATATTTATAATATATAATATTTAAAAATATTTTTATTTATTTTATTTTATTCATTTGAACACTTGCAAAAGAAAAATGCATATTTTGAATAATGAATTTTGTATTCATTTAATTTAATTTAGTTAATATAATCAACAACATCTACTATTGCTATTTAAATGTTAGATAAAACGTTTATTTACATTTTTTCTTTCTCTAGATCAAATAAACTTGAAGACACCATCACACTGATCAAGGGCAGAATAGAAGAAATTGACCTTCCTGTGGAAAAAGTGGACATCATCATTTCAGAGTGGATGGTGAGTGGATGCTTTTTGTGCATTTTTCAGTTTGTAAATATTAATATGCTTTCCAGAGAGAAGAAAAATGTATTATGCATACACTTTTTTTTCTTTTGCAATGGGATGCACTGCTCATTGAAGCAAAATGGCTAGCTTTGCCTTTAAAAGTCTGCATTTGCAACAATTATAGTTGGGTTTGACCCAAAATTAGACATAAAGGAATTGGATGTGTCAGTGTCTTTTTTTCTGGCCAGTCATTTATTTCCCTTTTTCCAAAACCTGCCCAGGTGTTGGAAAATGAAAAAGATGAGATGATGTATTGTTGATTGATATATGATATATTGCAGGCATAATCCATAATGGCATAACTTTCATGCTCATTTTAGAAGCCAGGCATCACTCCTCATTTATTTAGACATGACTGACGATGAGTATGATTAGCAAGACTTTAAGAGACACACGTTAAAGGAGTAGTTCACCCAAAATTGAAAATTTGCTGAAAATTGACTCAAAAACATCACAATAATCCACAAGTATTAGCATGAAGTGAAAAGCTGTGTGTTTGTTATAAACACATCCATAATTAAGATGTTTTTTTTTTACTTCAAACCGCTGCTTTCGGGTAAAATACGAGTCCTCTTTCTATAGTATTGCTTTCTCCAGTGAAAAAGCCATCTCATCTGAATCAGGAGAGCAACTTAAATCCAATCTTTAGTCCCAGAGGATCAATATACTTGGATCATATTCCCTAAACCAAGTACCATCCAGTGGAGGGAAGTATTAAAGTGTCCCAAAGCCCCCCTCCTCCTCCTCTTTCTCCCCCTGTAGCTGACATTGTCCTCTAAATTAACCCAGTAATGAGATTAGTGTTTCCTAGCTCAAGACAGTCCGCTGAAGGAGGGGCAGATAGAGGGAGCGCTACAATGGGATTCTGGAATAAAGCCATCTCATCTGAATCAGGAGAGAAATATGCACAGATCAAGCCTTGTTTACAAGAAAAACATTCGAAAACAGGCATTTCTCCACTTATGTGAACAACCTAACAAGCGCTTTTGAAAATAAAAGTGCTAAATAAATAAATAAATGCTATCAATGTGAATAATATTTAATTGTAAAACAGATAGTTCTGGGTCTTAAAGGGATAGTTCATCCAGACATGAAAAATCTGTCATCATTTACTCACCCTCATGTTGTTTCAAACCTGTATGACTTTCTTTCTTTTGCGGAATATAAAAAAATATTTTGTTACCATTCAGTTACCATTGACTTCCATTGGATGAAAAAAAAAGACTGAAATTTCTCAAATTATTTTCTTTTATGCTCCACTGATGAAAGTAAGTCTTCATTTTTGGGTGAACTGTCCCTTTAAATCTGATCAAACACTGCTCATCCATTGTCAAATAGCCAATGTAATAGCCAGCACATCAATTAAATTCTACATTATTATTCAAATTCTTACTTGGCTGAAGAATTGTTTATTGTGATTATTCTTAGTGATAAATTTATTAAAAATGGTGTCTTTTATCTTATTCCTATTGCTGCTGCTTGAAAAATTAGGAGGTTTCGTCTTTCGTGCTGTGCCTGATTCCCTTTATAATAATGTTAAAATGACTGTAATGCATGGCGTCTTGTGGATAATTGCTTTGATTTCTATCCTAGCAAGACAGAGAAATTGGTATTGCAGATTTGACAGTGAGGAAGGCGATAAAAGCTTGTATTGCACTGCACTCCTTGTTGAAGTTCCCTTAATTTGTAGTCCAGTAGGAAAGGGGGAAAGTAGGTCATAACTCGAGCCACCTAGCCACAGGCTGAAAGAAAGGACATTGGAGAATTATTCTCTAAATTTGGAAACTTCCAGGACTTCCCATGCGAATTCGACCCGCATGCAAATTTCTGCTGTCTATGAGATTTTTTATCGCTGGCAGGTTAATTGTGAAATAATAAATGTTTTTTTATTTTGTCCCCTTTTATTTGCATGTTGGGCTATAATTCAACAAACTCAGTGCCTGAGGCTGCGGTGAGCGTGTGTATGAGTTTCCAGTATGCACCTGTGTTTGTATGTGTGTGTGCAAAGCTTCTGACAAAGTAACCTGAGATTTGAGTCACTGGAGCACATTATTTTATGATTACAAGTTAGTTACAACTCTGGCTTTCTAAATGGTGTAAAAATCCTACCCTTCATCATCTGTGCAATGTCGTCCATTTCATTCTGAAAACGTCTGAAGTGTTTGTGCATTGCCACCATTTCCTTGTGAAAGCAGGGGAGCGTATAGCCGTCTTCTGAAAATCATTTTTCAAAATGTTATGGAACAATAGTTTTACAATTACCTTATTGCACAGAGGAGACACATGTCCACAGAAAAAAGCAGTCACCCTGGTCCACCACCACCGATATCTAACTTTGACGCGCTTGTCAATCCAAAGAGATTAGATGCTGAATCGGGTCAAATGGTCGTGAGCAAAGTATTGCTGTACATTGATCCATAAAAGCTTCCGTAATAGACCATAAAAGTAAGGTACAAGATAAGCAATGAAAAATTTGGTGTAGGATTTACTTTGCAACAGTTTTCACTCAGAAATTGTAAATGAGTAAATTTCACAAATAATTACAAAGAAATGGTAAGGAACACTAAATTAAACATGACTTTTTGAAGTAGAAAGACTGAAATAGGATTTTCTTGTAAAATGTACTCTCTCTCTCCCTCTCTCTCTCTCTCTATATATATACTGTATATATATATTTTACATTGCACTCTTCAAGATAACGACTGTTTAAAAGTGCACTGTGGAAGATTTTTGGAGTAAAAATTCAAAACTATTTTTACCTTGCCTTATTGACCATGTTAAACCTACAATATATTTTTTCATAATCCTTTATTTTTTAGTCATTTTTGCAATGTTTTTTTTTGTTGTTGTAATGATTTATATATTTTACGTGAACTTTTTTAGCATTTTGTGTAGAATTCAGCACCTGGCTTCTAGGGAAAGTTTTCACTTTTGTCTATTTTTTAATGTGTTATTTTAAGTCTTATTTTAGTGTAATTGAGATACTCTTAAAGTTTTTATGAATATTTTGAATTAGTTTTTAATGTGATTTTAGTTCAAGTTTTAGTAATTTTGTTCTGTGTTTTTGTCTTTTATATTTTTTATAAATGTATATTTTTATTAGTACATCATGCTAAACTAAATAATGAGAAATATTGCTTTGGCAATTTACTGAAAACAAGTTAATGTTTTTTTTTTATATTTAATTTTATATCAGTTTGTTTTATTTAATGTAAAGAATTAAATTTTTTTTTTTATTGTTTTTGTCTTAGTCAACTATAATAAACCAGCAAAGAGGAATAGATTGCTTCAGATGTCTACCGAATGTGAGTGTAAGGTAGCTGATTTTAAACATTCAGCAAATCAGCAAGATTTTCTTTAAACTGTTGCTTCACCATAACCAGAAAGAGAATGCGGACCATAAATATTGTGATCATAAAGATACTGACGCCTTCAATATCGCCCTCTGTGGCAACACTGAGAATGCAACACTGTGTGCTTGCAATATTGAATGTGACAACGTCATGCACAATCAAGTTTTCATTGATAATCTTTTGCCTTCACATGCTTGCCTTTTTCTGCATTAAAAAGAATGTCAGTCACCATGAAAAAAAAAAACCTTTTGTCACTTTTCAGTTAAATGTTGCAGTTAATGAACAGAATAGTGTAGGAATTGACTCTTGGAAACTGACATTTGTGCACCTGTAGTCCAAAATGTCTCATCCTCTTTATTTTCTGTCTTCTTGAGTGTCAGAGAAAGTTTCTCCCAGGTGGTTGACTGTCCTACTTTTCGGCTGTCTTGAGTTTGGATGTGTACGTGTAAGCAAGAGAACGAGAGAGAGAGAACGAATCGATAAATCAGAGGGGGTAATTTTCAGAAGGACGAGATGTTGTCTGGCAGGGAGAGACGGGTCTGAGCCGCCGTAATGTCATTTCATAACTCACACAATTGATCTGTACTTTAACACCCAGCAAAACAAACAGACTGGATTAGATTAAGGGGCAAAAAGAAAGAGAGGGATGGTTTCTGCCACTGGCTAGGTGGAGGAGAGGAGAAGTGAATTAGAAGAAGGCTAAATAAAGGTTGTCACAGGATGATCCATCACATCATGCTATAGCTTTTCAGTCCTCGGTTACACCTAAGAAGCGTAAGGATGCTGGATTGGGTAGTTGAGGGAAGCTTTAACAGGTTTTACAGTTCTTGAAATAATCTTACAAAACAGTTGAAAAGATCTGCTTGACGATTGTTGCCTGGTGTTAACAGGCCCCCTTATTAAAGGGATAGTTCACCCAAAAATTGAAATTCTATCACTAGTATTTGTCCTTCCAAACTCATATAACTTTTTTCTTCTGTAGAACACTAAAGGAGATGTTTAGAAGAATGTCTGAGCTGCTTTTTTCAAACAATGAACGTTGATGGGGATCAGGACTGTCCGACTCCAAAAAGAACAAAAAAGAAAAAATTCAACATTAAATACATCATAAAAATAATCCATATGACTTCTGCACTATATTACAAGCAGTGTTGTTATCGTTTAATAAACTATTTAAAAAAAAAGTTACATTAATTGAAATAAATGTTAACAGAAATAAAATAAAATTTATTCCAGTTAGTTTTCATTTCTAATTTTCATTTAAAGTTGAAATTGAAAAATAAAATTAGTAAAAATTAACCTGAAATAAAATTAATAAAAAAAAAAAAAAATGGAAAAGAAACTAATAACAAAAACACACAACAAAATGACAAAAAATTCAAATGTAAATGTAATATACACACACACAGAATATTAATGCTAATAGAATACACACACATACTATAATAGAATATTATTGTTAACACTTCTTTACAATTCTTTAATTCTTTCAGCAGGTTGAAGTTCACTTCACATTGGGCATATATTGCATGTTTGCAGCAAGCCAGATGTCATAAGCAGATAAAGGAAACGAATGATATGTGTCCTTCAGTGATGGGGACAAAGGTCTTGTGTAGATGCCTTCCAAATTCTCTGGCATTAGTTAAAGATCAGGGCTGGAGGACGAAAGGTTGCAGGTTTGAACCTCTCAAGAGGCAGACATTGAGCTATCACCACAGTGCCCTTGAGCAAGGCACTTAACCCCAGGCTGCTCCAGGAGGATTGTTCCTGTAATAAGTTTATGGTGGTGTACTGTAGAGCAGCTTACGTGTGAAAGTCATGGAAATGAATAATACAAGCCCTGCTCCGAAAAGACAGTTCTGTCATCATTTACTCACACATGCCATTACAAACCTTAAAGGGATAGTTCACCCAAAAATGAAAATTTGATGTTTATCTGCTTACCCCCAGGGCATCCAAGATGTAGGTGACTTTGTTTCTTCAGTAGAACACAAACTGAGATTTTTAACTCAAACCGTTGCAGTCTGTCAGTCCTATAATGTCAGTGGATGGGAATCACGGCTTTGAGAGTCAAAAAACATACACAAACAAAACCAAATTAAACCCTGTGGCTCGTGATGATACATTGATGTGAAAAGACACAAATTGACATTATAGGACTGACAGACTGCAACGGTTTGAGTTAAAAATCTCAGTTTGTGTTCTACTGAAGAAACAAAGTCACCTACATCTTGGATGCCCTGGGGGTAAGCAGATAAACATCAAATTTTCATTTTTGGGTGAACTATCCCTTTAATTCTTTCTTTCCTCTGTGGAACATAAAAGAAGATATTGGCTGTATATTTTGTCCATACAATAAAAAAATCTATGGGATACAATGTTATTTTATATTATGTTATTTTTATATGTTAAAATGTTATAATATAATGTTATTTCATAGTATAATCTTATTTTGATTTTCACTGAAGAAAGAAACCGAGTTCATTAGTGCCTGCCAACTTTTTCAGCAGCATTGGTTCCGGAAGTATTTTTTCCAGTCATTTTCCCCATAGAGATTTTAAAAAAGTCTTCGCTAAAGCGTTATAAGCCATGAACCAAACCAACCAGCAATGAGGTGAATCACAACATTAACAATTTTGAAGCAAAAAAGTATTTGAAAATCTGACAAAAAGACAAAGGTACAAGACTGTGTACTTAACAGCTTTAGTGAAGGAAAGAACAGAATTACAATCCCATGAAACACTGCAAATGACAATCAAATAAAAAATATGGTTACATTTAAAACTGATTATATCTATAGAAACAATATATTTGAAGTTCATAGCAAAATTTGGCACGATTTGCTTGCCACGTCATCACGACTTATGCACAGCATCATGGGTACTGTAGTTTTTCTACAATTCCACTGTTAAACACAATTATAATTTTTTTTTGAAATAATGCAAAAAGATGGCTTCAACAAAAGGATATACAATCGATTAACAACCTCTAAACTCATAGTAGGTCTGTTTTTAAAGGTTTGTTGTTAAAAATCAGTTTCCCTATGGAGAAAAGGAGTTTTTACTTCCAGAACCCGACTGTTGCGCAGATTTGTAATGACATGGAGGTGAATAAATGTCACTCAACTCTGATGTGCTAGACTGCAGATGTGGATGTTAGTTGTACAAACTTTAATTTGCTCAACAGATGTTTACATCATCCCAGCATCCTAAATGATGTTTATATATATAATTGTTTATGTCGCTGTTTATCTGCAGTCAAAATTAACATAGCAGTTTGAACTTTCAACTTAAGGTTGATTTTAAGTGTTTTGATATTTATACATTTGGGAAACAATGAGCTGCTGTGTGTGGTGATGGTCAATTTGAATTAATGGCAGATCCCAACTTGGGCCTCATTATCTCTTGATAGCAGTCTTACTTGTCGCAGAAGAGGACAGCTGCAATCACTCACTCCGTCCACAGCCTACAGCTGCCTGCCACACACACACACACACACACACAAACAAACCAACATACAGTACATACACATACTCTGAAGTACCCAGACATGCTTGCTGTTTGAACAATATGTATTAACTACAGAGAAATTAATGTTGTGTTGAGGTAAATTGCAAAGAAAACCCGCTCTTTGAGCAATAGGATTCTTCGTTTCCTGATGGTCTCAGATTTTGACTCCATCATGGTTTCCCTTTTCTTCTATGTTACTCCATGATACATTTAAATTGTGTTTCTCACAGTGCTTACCTGGATCTGTCACCGATCAACAATGAAGCTTTCAAGCATCCATTGTCCCTCTAAAATTAATCGTGGAAACGTGGGGCTTGCCTCATTTGAATACGCCTGTAAAATATGGAACATTTACTACTCGTCTGTATTCATATGCAAATCAGACTCTTTCACACAGAGCAAACAGTTTTGCCCCTAGTGTTCTGATTTATTCCACAAACTATGCTTTATTAACAATAGCGTTTAATGTATGTTATGGTCATTTATCTTAATGTATTTTAATTGTTGCCTGCACACAAGGCATCTTTTTGTTTGCCTTTAATTTTTTTCATTAGATGGAGAAGTAGAAACTTTTTAATTAAGCACAGACTGTTGGTTTTATTCATCTTGTGCTGTCTGTACTCTTCAAGCTGCACCGAGCTGACTTGATTTTTTAGTAAGCATCAACAAGATTGCACATTTGGCTAATTAGGGATGCTCCAATATTGGAATTCAGGCTGATTGTTATTATCATATTATACATGATAACTGATAAATGAGCAATATTATCAAGCAGTGATGTTAAACTGATTATTTTCAGCTGAATGCGCGCAGCTATGCTGTCCTTGCTTTGACAGTGCTATTAATGAGAAAATGTTCTTATTAGGTTAAATCTAAAGTAATTATTTCTAATAAAATGCTGTTCTTTTGAACTTTCTATTGATGAAAGAATCCTAAAAAAGTATGAAAGTTTCCACAAAAATATTAAGGCAGCACAACAACATTGTTCCTAACATTGATGATAAGGTTGATTTATTTATTTATTTATTTATTTTTTTAAATCAAATACATATTTTTTTAATAAGTGATATAGTAACATTATTTCCTGTAATGTCTCTCCAAGTCTGTCCCAGTGGTGAAAAGGTTAAGCATAGCAGGGGCAATTATTAAGTTATTAGTATTTATTTACTGTATATTGCATTGTGAAGTAATTAGGTTGAGTATTCAGTCATTAAATTCATTATACCGTGTAGTTTGAACCATTTATGTGTTTAGTGTTTCTGGCTTTGAATTTTTGGGATTGAGTGAGTGAGAACTAGATTACACAGCCCCTGGGAGTTGGATTGATATTGTTGTACTGTAATTGAGAGGATTGTTCACTGAAAGCTCATGATGTTGGCAGAGGTTGAAAACTGCTGATGCCACGTGTTTATAGAGCAGAGATGGTCTCTCTGGGCCAGACTATGATGCTCACAAGAAACAAATTTCAGTCGCATGATCTAAAACAGACCCTTGACTTAATTGACGTGTTTCAGTGTTTTGTTTTTATTGTTGTTAGAGAAGCACTTTTTTGCACAAGTCATCTTCACATTTAATTTATTGTTACGTGAACTGTAATTATATTACATATAATGAATTCTCCGCTTCAAATCTAAATGGAAAAAAGTAGCATTCATTGCGTGTGTGTGTTTATGGGGTAATTTGTTTAATGTGCATGAGTGCTGCTGTCCAATTTTCATTAGCATTTCATTAGTTGCATTCATGTAATTCTGCCCCAGCTCCACATGGCTTAATGAATCGATCTGCATTTTGGCCACATTCAGCCATTAATGTTGCACTGACTCTCTTTAACACCAGTGTGTGTTACTGGATCTTCTCTCTGTGGGATTTTACCTAGTTATGCACAGATAATGTGCCTGTGAATACGTAAGTTGTGGGATGTCAGCTTACAGAAGTATTTCTTTAAAAAATGTGTTTCCGAAAGCAGTGTTTAGACTATATTTCAGGAAACAATAAGGGGAAACAATGGATCCACGCACCATGAAAGAGGCTAGCAATTGCACAGATTAATTCTTTCGCTACTAATAAATGATCAAATGCTTGGTGGGAGATAAGAAAATAACTTAATTTTAGGATTACCACATTACAGGCCAGTGTTGGGGTGCTACTAAAGGCAGAAACTCTTTTCACTACTTTTTTCAATATTTTAATAGAATCTCAACTATCAAAACAATGTAGCTTGTCAAGTTTTATTTAATGAGTAGTGGTGTAGCATGTTAAAATGCTACAGTGGTGTTTTTAATGTCACATTGCGTTCTCAGCAGCATTTACTGCTGGTATAAATTTTTTTATTTATTCTATTTTATATTTGTATTTAGTGTGAAAGTTTTATACAGTCACTGTAATTGAGATAATTATAATTTTTTTTAAAAACTATTTTTTTGTGCCAAGAACATTTGGCTCTTATTATAGATTATATTTATTAAAAGAATTACAGATATTTAAAAAATATTTTCCTTTTAAGCAGCTTTAATGTAGTTACATGTAGCTACTTATTCTAGTAGCTTGATAGATAGACAGACAGACAGACTCCCCCATTGGACTGTGTGTTGTGGTTTCTCCCTCTTGTGCCCTTATTTGGTTATGTTCCTGTTCCTGTTCTCGTTGTGTCATTATTAGTTGATTATCCTCACCTGTCTGTCCCTCGTTAACTACCCTACTTTAGTTCTAGCCTGTTCAGTTCTCCCTCGTCCGGTATTGAACGTCAACCCCCTGTGCTACGTGTGCTCCTTCCTTCCTGTGATTAAAGATTGTTCCGTGTGAAAACTCCTACGTCTCCTCGCTCCTTCACAGTAGGCAAGTGTGACATAGACAGACAGACAGACAGACAGACAGATAGTTTAAAAAGTATTTTTAGTCCCTTAAGTCTCTAAAGCTCACCAAGGCTGCATTTATTTGATCAAAACAGAATATTATTATTTGATTATTAAATATTATTTGATTTTCTAGTTTAATATTTTTTTTTAATTAATGTATTCCTGTGATGCAGATTTTTATACTTTTTTTTAGAATTATTTTATAAATGGATAGTTCAAAAGACCTTACTGTCATTTTGTTTTTTCACCTTGCTGAATAAAAATATTAATTTCTTGTTTCTTTCTGACCCCAATATTTTGAATGGTAGTGTGTATATATGTACACAA
>NW_015631179.1:0-1777 GCF_001515625.1 Sinocyclocheilus rhinocerous | reverse complement strand
GATTTTTTTTAAATAATTTTCAACCAGTTTATTATACATATACTGGTAACAATTACATAGGCCATTTAGAAATATACATTACCATTCAAAAGTTTGGGGATAGTAAGATTTTATGTTTTTATATAAAGCTCACAAAGCTCACCAAGGCTGCATTTATTTGATCAAAACAGAATATTATTATTTGATTATTAAAATTTTCTAGTTCTCTCTCTCTCTCTCTCTCTCTATCTCTCGCGCTCGCGCTCTCTCTGCGCAGTGGAGGCAGCCGCCTGTGAAATTGGGTTCTAAATTACACCATGGAGAAGCTTAGCCATCACTCTAATGCTAAGTCTGTTTAAAACCTACCCAGAGAGGTCTAGTACGAGTCAAAGCATGGCTTTTGAGGGTGCTGGGCCAGTTGACCTCAGCCTATGAGCACAGAAGTGCCTATGTGACCTTTTACAACTTCATGAGAGGAAAACGTTTGTAAATCAGCAAATGCCTTTACAATTAGTGCAGAAATGAATTGGCAAGATTACACATTATGCAAGACAGGCACATGTATACTTTGGTGATAAAGAACATCTTGTTGTTCTTATTCAGTTTTAGACTTCCACGTAACTTTTGCACCAGCTAGACAGCAGAAGACCATGCTGATGAAGAACGTTACCACTCATTCTAGGTACATCTGTCTTCTGTAATTGATTATGCCTCTGTTTTAGATTACTTTGAGCAAGCATGAAGCAGCCTTGTTTCACTCACGACTGTCTGTGCCTCTGTCCAAAATGAGGCCAGCGAGATGTGGTCGAGCTGCAGTTGAGCGGTAAGGGGTCAGTGCAGTAAAACGGGATGCTGGGTGGCTATGCATATGTTTAAAGGGGTCATATGATGCTATATTCAACTCATTATAATACAGTGCAGTTTAGACTCCTTTTATATTTGTAGAAGTCATGCCACCACGATCATTCTTTCCACTGCAGTTTTGTAGAATCACCTTTCACACTTGCGTAGTTTACAGCATAATGCTCTGCATGTTTTCCAGGTGTTCTCTCTTATCTCACACCCTGCATGCTGCTTTGCCTTTTACTACATATTGATTTGCATCAATAAAACATAAATTAAATCAACTGCTGAATAACTAAACCGTCCTTGGGCACTCGCCTTCTAGATACCAGAAAACAAACATATTTTTCTTTCATTGTTCGGGAAACTAAAATCTGCCAAAGGTCGTGGACAGTGTGGAAGTGGATGTTGAACATTCTGCCAGTGTCTTGTGGCTCTGTGTCATTTTCTTGTCCACTGTGAAGGTTTAAGTGAACAGATGCTGAGGAGGTTCATGGTACGCAGCACTGTGCACATGCTGACTGGATGAATTATAACTTCAAGGATCCTGACACAGGAGATGTTACACTCTCCTGATCTTTATGGCATCAAGGGATTGAGGATAGGTAGGGTTGGGAATTTAATGGTTCTAGTTATGATCATGATTCCACTTAATGACTCCAATCTCTTTTTTTATTCTATTAATGGTTCTTTTTGTACTTTTCAAGGAGCTCTAAATAATTAAGGTATTTTATGTAAATATATTTTTTTCATTAATAACAATACTTTAATAATATTTTTCAATATATTTATAAGTTTAACTTGATTGTAATTTAAGTATTTTAAAGTACTTTAAACCAGTGTTTCCCAACCTTTCTTTAGTCGCGGCACCCTTTGGAAATTTTAACAAATTTGTGGCACCCTACAAATGTAATTTTGTCACAATATTTTAATTTCTAACTTCGATATGATACTT
>NW_015631178.1:0-582 GCF_001515625.1 Sinocyclocheilus rhinocerous | reverse complement strand
AGTTGTCCTTATTCACTAAATATTATACGGTGGTTCAGATATCATGCAGCTATTTAATTGTTAAAAGTTCCCATTACAGTTCATATTTATTAGATATGCTCATTCTTTAGGCCTACTAATTACTAAAACTCAAAAATTTTCATTCTTACTAACAATTGCAAAATATTTTTTTCCTAATCTTTTATAATTACCATCCAAGTTCAGTGAAAAGTCTTACTAATAAAACTGCTGTGTATTCTGAAGCAATTGTAAAAAAGGTAATTGCAACTTTTTCTCACAATTCTTTTTTTTTTTCAGAATTGTGTGATATAAACTCGTAATTGCGAAGTTATAAAGTCAGAATCATGTGATATAGTTGCAATTGCGTGTTATAAAGTTAGAATAAACTTGCAATTCTGACTTTATTAAACTCGCAATTGTAAGAAAATTGTATTTTTTTTCTTCTGTATGCGACTTTTAAACTCGCAATTGCGAGTTTATATCTCACAATTCTGTGAAAAAAAGTCAGAATTGTGAGATAAACTCGCAATTGCGAGTTATAAAGTCAGAATTGCGAGCTATAAAGTCACAATTGCGAGCTAT
>NW_015631177.1:0-560 GCF_001515625.1 Sinocyclocheilus rhinocerous | reverse complement strand
AATTTATTCAGCGTTAAATTGATCAGAAGTGACAGGAAAGATATTTCCTTTTATTGCAAAAATTCAATTTCAAATAAATGCTGTCTATTCATCAAGAATCCACAAAAATGTACCCGTTTTCAACATTGATAATAAGAAGTAATGTTTTTGAGCAGCAAATCAGCATATCAGATTGATTTCTGAAGGATCATGTGACACTGAGGACTGGAGTAATGATACTGAAAATTCAGCTTTGCATCACAGGAATAAATTACATTTGAAAATATTTTAAAACTGAAAAAGTTACTTCAATAATAATTTCAAAATATTACTATTTACATAATTTTTTTATCAGATTTTTGGCCTGTGTCCTGGACTAGATCACTTTCTAAACGATGACCTAGCTTTAGTTTCCAATTAAAGTCTACTTGTGCAGATGAATTATTATCCCATTAGCTAACTATAAAATGAAATTATCCATAATTTAAACTAGTCATAATTCAAAAGTATTTAGTCAGTTTTCTTTTTCTTGACTGCAGACCAGGTTACACATGGTTATGCCAAGAAACCAGACCTTTGGT
>NW_015631176.1:0-508 GCF_001515625.1 Sinocyclocheilus rhinocerous | reverse complement strand
AAAATATATAAGCTATGAAATTAAACTAGCTGACTGTATAATTTATAATTTAGCAGCAAAAACAATATCTTGAAAACACATTTTTTTGGTGCACATTATATATTTTAAACATGTTTATTCTGTTAACTATTTGTATTCTTACAAAATACATTCATGAATATTTAGAGGCAACCACTGCATTTTAATCATGATCCAAACAAAGATGCTGCATACATGCAACATGAGCAGTTTTTAATCTAAATTACATTGTATAATTTCGACATTTGAAGCAACAACAGAATGGTTTGACTTCAGTTTTGTGAAACTATGCAATAAAAATATCTGCATGAAACAGAAACAGCAGAGCTGAATGAGACGCAGATTCACTCTCTGCCAGCAGGTGGGCTTAAAGCGTTTCCTTGGTTTCCGCTGTAAACAAAGCAGCGCTGCACTTATGAACTTTAATATGAAGGGCTCCAGACTGCGACAATTTTTTCTGCCTGTGCGACTAAATTTTGTGTGCGGTCGC
>NW_015631175.1:0-1844 GCF_001515625.1 Sinocyclocheilus rhinocerous | reverse complement strand
TATAAAATCATCTATATCTGTAAAATTATCTCTGTTATAAAATTTATTTGTTCATATATTAATTTATTTATTTAACTACCAGAATTATTTTTTTTACTTACATCCATGTTGTTTATATTGAAGAATAGCCATGCTATATTTTATGGGTATAACATTATCTATTTCTCTTTTTGGTTCTTTTGATACTAATCTATTGTAATGCGATGTCTATATGAAACTAGTCTATATGATGAATTGTGAAGGAAGGATTTCAGTTGCTCAGACTGACCCTAAATATTTCATTGGCTGCTCCAGTTTTCACGTCCAGAAGAAATCAGTCAACCTCTGAAGTCTGCGTATCGCTGAGCGCTTATGCCAGATCTATAAATCCTCCATGAGAAAAGTTGGAATCATGCTTGAGTTTTTCTTTTCTCAAAGCTGATCAGAAACATTCCACTGCTGCAAAAAAGCTTTCAGATCAGTGCACCGGCGTTACAGCCTTAAAGCACACAAATAAATCAACTCCTAGATCTGGAAAGAGCTTTATTTTGACACTACTAGTGATAGACCCGTGGCCAGGCCAAAAATCAATAAAATATACAAGAAGCATCAGCCTGTTTACCTGCAGTAAAATCTGCATTTTGGAAAAATTATTATAAGATTTTTTTAACGTACGATTAAATATATATATTTTTTCACCTTAACGAGTACGATTAATTACACTTTTCAGATGCATTTCATTTATATTTAGCTTACTATATTTCAATTTCAATTGAGTTCAATTAAACACACTTTTTAGATCCATTTCATTCATATTAATAGATATAGTGTGTTATATATTGGAATTTTGAAAGAATAATAATATGTAATCTTATTATTATGATCATTTCATTCATATTCTAGTTCTTATACTCCACCAGAAGATTTTAGATAATTTCTTCTTCTTCTTTAGCGGCGAATGGAAACCTTGTCCAGGAGTCAAATCCTTCACTTGGCTTTCCTCTGCTGGTTTTTGTGAAGGAACGTGACTCATCACTCTGGTAAATTGGCGAGCCACCTCAGTCTTCTTCAGCCCGGCCTTAATTAAGAGCCATAATGAAGCAGAGCTAATGAGAAGTCTTCTGTCAGTGTTATCTCTTCATATATGAATTAAACAAGAGCGAGTGCCGAGTGATCACGGAAACCTTGCGTTACGGCTTCTTCTCCTTCTGAAATATCAGTGGCTATTTCTTTTTCTTCTTGCCTTCTGTGGGTTTCTTGGTAGCAGACTGTGAGCGGCTCTTCTTCATGTGTTCAGTGCTGGAGGATTGGGTTTAATGCACCGAATATGGTTATTTATCAGACAGCCGCTGAACGCTTGACAGCTTTTCTACATATATTTAAGGCTGAATGCCTTACCTGAGCAGTCTTTGTCTGCAGCGGCGGTGTATTGTTACAAACAATGCCTCTAAAGCAGATTGATGAGCAGGACAGCATTAGTGACTGTGGAGGAGTAGCTGTTTCGGCAGATGTTTCATGATATGATCGCAATGCATCATGATATCATAATTGGATCACGATTGAAACCGTGCCAGAGGCACAAGAGAGACCCGCATGACGTCTCGTAGAAACAACTAGAAGAGTATATTCCCAGCCAGTCTTCAACCAGGGGCTCGTGAAGAGAACGCTGCGGAGAAATGTGACATTTTTCGAACTGTTTGAATGCTCGGATAAACTGTAATTTAAAGCTGCAGTCCGTAACTTTTTTGTGTTCAAAATTGACTAAATTTATATAATAAGCGAGTAGACCATGAATCCATTTTCCAAACCGTGTTTTTGGCTTGTTCAGAATCACTACGGTACACCTATAATAAGTGTTTATATTC
>NW_015631174.1:872-1055 GCF_001515625.1 Sinocyclocheilus rhinocerous | reverse complement strand
CGCTTTTTTGGCCAAGTCAAGTCAAGTGTGTTCATAGAGGTTTCCTTGGCCCAATGCGAATAAATCTAGATTTAAATTAAAAAAGACACAACTTTGTCGGACCTGACGTTTTATTCTTGTCCAAAACAACTGTATGTGATATGAGTGGGATACATACATACATACGCTACCAGTCAAAAGTTG
>NW_015631174.1:0-332 GCF_001515625.1 Sinocyclocheilus rhinocerous | reverse complement strand
AAGAAATTATAGAAATTAATACTTTTATTTAGCAAGCATGCTTTAAATTGATCAAAAGTGATGATAAAGACATTCATAATGTTACAAAAGATTTCCATTTCAGATAAATGCTGTTCTATTCATCATCTGAAAAATTCTACTCAGCTGTTTTCAACATAATAAAAATAATAAATGTTTTTTTTTTTAGCAGCAAATCAGAATATTTGAATGATTTCTGAAGGATCATGTGACTTGAGTAATGATGCTAAAAAATTCAGCTTTGAAATCACAGAAATAAATTTCATTTCAAAATATATTCAAATAGAAAACAGTTATTTTAAATATTAAAAAAT
>NW_015631173.1:0-2022 GCF_001515625.1 Sinocyclocheilus rhinocerous | reverse complement strand
ACCGTACCCCAGACCACCCTTTTTAAGCAGACTCGGGTACGGTTCTCGGGTGCGCACCCGAGTTCGGAAGACTGCGTTCACATCATCCAAACGAACCGAACTCTGACGTCAATCGAACCCGGGTGCGCACCAAAAGTGCTAGTGTGAAAGCACCTTTAATCTCAGAGTCAAAATGTTAGACTTCATAAAAATCATGGA
The DNA here is from genome assembly GCF_001515625.1 of Sinocyclocheilus rhinocerous. NCBI lineage: Eukaryota > Metazoa > Chordata > Actinopteri > Cypriniformes > Cyprinidae > Sinocyclocheilus > Sinocyclocheilus rhinocerous. Next base: position 1,824 of record NW_015631173.1, on the reverse strand, counting down.
TGGATCTAATTGCGACAAACACTAATGCTGTCTATCAGGATGTATTACCAACTCTACACTCTAAAAAATGCTGGGTTAAATACAACCCAGTTCTGGGTTAAATAGGGACAAACCCAGCAATTGGGCTGTTTTGACCCAGCGGTTTGATTAAATGTTTAACCCAACCTTCTGGGTAGTAACCCAACCGCTGGGTCAAAACAACCCAATTGCTGGGTTTGTCCCTATTTTACCCAGCACTGGGTTGTATTTAACCCAGCATTTTTTAGAGTGTATACATTTTGTAAGGTTTAAGGGTTAGTATAGCTTATTATTGTTGTTAATATTGTTTCAGCATTGTGAAGGCAATCAGCACTGTGATTGACATGATTAATTAAATCTTTGCAGTGCTGGGTTTGTGAAAAAAATACTGGCATGTAGATTATACAAAAAGCTACTGTGGTGGTACCCAGGTAGAAGGGTGATACCACAGTATTTTGATGTATTTCAAGCAACTGAATGATTACCAAATTCATATACAATGGTATTTATCATGTTGCAACCCTCAAAACCACAGTGTTACCATTGTACATGCATTTAGACAACATTAGGGCTGCCATTTTTCTTTTATAAAGGTGAGAATGAGTATTAGTGGATGTGAATCATGACTCTTGATCAGTTCACAGAACTAAGCTCTGGCTAGAAGGTGGGAGATGATGTGTAATGACTCCTAGCGGTGCCACAGAGACTGCAGATTTAGCCAGACCAAAGGATTAACACTGCTAATTCCTCAAAAGAGTGAATCGCCTCCAAAGAAGCTTCTGTCTTGGCTGGAGCCATCTCAGTCATTGTCATTCATGCAGCACCTTAGGCTACGTTCACACTGCGAGCCTTAGTGCTCAATTCCGATTTTTTTCTAAGATCCGATTTTTTTGTATAGCTGTTCACATTGTTGTTTTAAATGTGGCCAATATCAGATTTCATGATTCTGAACTGACCCGCATGCGCAAAAGAACGATACGAACAGGGTTTCCATAATTTCACAACAAATCCCAATTCTTTCTCAAAACTAGTCCAAAACTAGCCCAATCATGTTCAGGTAGGTAAACATTGCATTAGTGGGATCACGTCAACCCACGAAGTTGAAAAACATCCCGCGGCAACAGAGGAAAAGTAGCCTAATTCTGAGGGGAAACTATGGATTTGGCAACACTTGCACAGCGCGCCGTCATACGGAAGTAAACACGGAGGATATAAAAGTAAGCGATTATGCGTTTATTTATAGTGTGATCTGTTGCAGAAGCCAGCGAAATTATGCACAGGCAATATGAAAAAATAAAGACAAGGATGTGACAAAAGAAAGCAGAGTTTTGAAACCTTTATGATACGAGCCCTCATGTTTTGCTTGTAGAGTTGTCACTGTAATACACATGATTTCTGACACATCACACTTCCACTGATTACCTTTCGCTACTGTCTTGATAACTTTGTGTATGTAAAATCTTTAAAGTGTCTCCCGTCAGCGCAGAGTTATGATGAATGTCGATCTAGAGTGACGTAAAAGCCGCATGAAATCCGACATGACCATTCACACTGCGGTCGCATTGCAAAACATCTGACATGGATTGGATTTAGTACCACATATGGAAGTGGCACAAATCAGAATTGAAAAGATCAGATTCCATGCGGTTTGTGCTGTTCACACTGTCATGACAAAAAGATTTGGGCCACATCTGCCTGCAGTGTGAACGTAGCCTAAGATGCCTCCACAAGATTGTTCTGGATGTGAATCTGCAGAATTTCTCGGCGATTAGCACATAATGCTAAATGAATCTATACTTATTTAAA
>NW_015631172.1:0-539 GCF_001515625.1 Sinocyclocheilus rhinocerous | reverse complement strand
TTGAGTTTATATATTCCCCAAATGCAGTCTTGTGCAATGAAAGGGATATTTTTTTTTTCTGAACACTATATGTTTACCTGTTTAATTGATTATAGTGCTACTCAGTATTTTCCTTTCTTTATATTTAGCTATGTGTGATCCCATGAGCACATTTATGTGTCTGATTTTGTTCGGGCTCAAAACATGAAAAACAGAGAGATTTTGTTCGGCCTCAAAACATGAAACTGAGAGGGAGAGAGATCTGCCATAAAGTTATTTGTCTGTTTGCTTTTAAAAATGAGTTTAAAATAATACAGTTGGCTATGTGTAAAGAACTTAGAACATCATACGCAAATAAATGTATACATTTCTAGAAGATTATATATGGAAGTATTCATTTAAGTGGATTCTCTGCAGAGACTTTTACTGTAGCATTGCTTTTCATTTCAAGTGGGTTACATTTTGAGCAGAAATGGTAAGTATGTTGTATTAAATGTATTGTCACGTTCTGTGTGTTTTTTTATTCTGTTTTAGTTTTAAGTCTGTCTCTGGTTTAGATT
>NW_015631171.1:1900-2043 GCF_001515625.1 Sinocyclocheilus rhinocerous | reverse complement strand
TTAACACATCCTTGCTGAATAAAAGTATTCTAAAAGTTTCTTTAAGAAAAAAAGAAGACCAAAAAAAGAAATTTACTGACTCCAAAAATCCGTGTATCATTCGATCATTCGTTTTTTGATTTAATATTGAAAGTAGAAAAATG
>NW_015631171.1:480-873 GCF_001515625.1 Sinocyclocheilus rhinocerous | reverse complement strand
GCGCATCTCGGTCTCCTTCAGCATCTTTCTGGCGCATGCCACAAACATGAACCACAGGGAATACTTGTCTTTTAAAAGGCTTTATTTCGATTATTTGACGTTAAATGCATCATATAAGTCACTTTGGAGTAAATCGCAGTAGGCCTATGTATCATGATAAAATAAAGTGACTTTACAGTCTGGAAATACTTTAGGCTATAGCAAATTATTTTTCGGCCCCCCCTATCACTTTAAGAACCGCTGGTCTACACAGAAGAAAGACCTGTCTAGACTCTGCCCCGGTACGAGTTGTGTCGAGCTATTCATTAGTCTGTTTGATGAGAAAAATATGAAATTGATAAAATGGGTTATTAATCCGTACAACTGCAGCAGTGGAGGACTATTATTCTGCTG
>NW_015631171.1:0-399 GCF_001515625.1 Sinocyclocheilus rhinocerous | reverse complement strand
CAATCAGCAGAAAGGGGCGTTTAATTCCCGCCCACATGTAGAAATCGAATATTCAAGCTGTTTATTCATTTTTCCACCCATGAACGAAAAACGAAAATTTAAGCTGAATTCTCGTTTTTCGTTTTTCTACTTTCAATATTAAATCAAAAAACGAATTATCGAATGATGCACGGATTTCAAACTGAATGTACAATTGCTTTTCTTTTTCTTTTTAGTGCATATCCAAATCTTCAAACTGCTAATTTAGCAGTAATTTTTTTCTATTCATTTTGATGCACTTTTGTACTTTTTTAGTATCAAAGAATCCTGAAAAAATATCACAGGTCCCAAAAAATATTAGATTTGTGAAGGATTATGTGACACTAAAATCTGGAATAATGATGCTGAATATTCAGCTTT
>NW_015631170.1:14740-17538 GCF_001515625.1 Sinocyclocheilus rhinocerous | reverse complement strand
TTGTTTATAAAGCTTTTATTCAAGATTCACATTTAAGTATTTTGGCATATCATTGGAACACAAATTATCTGTTTTCTCTCATCTCAGAACAGTTATGTCTGCTGTGCATCTGCTATGGTATCACGGTAACTTTTAAAACCGTTATATGAACAAATAAATCAATTAGTTGTTACCTCTATCCATTTACATTCACCAGGATTTTAATATTCACATTTAAACATCTCAACAAATGATCCAAAAATGATCAGAACACATACAAACGAACTGTATGGATATGTTTTATCCAGTGTTTTGTGTTATGATACCCCTAAACCACAAAAATATGACTTTGTGTTGAATGTCAACTCCGTCACTGGCCAATCTTGAAACCTTACGAAACACACGTGTCCTTGGAAAAACAACTTGCTTTGATATGAGATATTAAGTCTTGCTTTTAATAAAACAAGCTCTTTTTATCATTAAAAAACATTTTCATCCATTTTAGAGCATATGAATGATTTAATTGTATCTGTGTTGTATCAACTGTTTATGAATTCCATGTTACAGATTAGACAATGAAGACTTCACAATATTGTTATTTCAGCAGCATGAAAAACAAAATGGTTATTCAAACTGGGAATAAATAACGTAAAGAAACACAGCGTTCCAAGACTTCCGTCTAAAACTTTTCTGCATTTTCACAAAAACTCTCGTTATAATTACTGAAGCGGTCTACACTGCACAATCAATCTCTTTTCTGCAGTTTGTTGTTTATGCTGATGAGTGAGTTTGTGAATTCAGTCAGTGAGAGCACACTGAACAACTCCGGAGTTCTCCGCAGTGACGAATCAAAACACCTCTGATTGGATATTGCATTCATAAGCTCAAGAGAATCATGTGTGATTGGTTATAATGCTCAACACTGCAGACCGCAGAATCATCTCACAACACTCAAAAAGAAATCTGATGTAATGTAATAAAGCAAATCTACTATAAATTAAATGCCACAATTCACACCTTTCATTCATTTCACTTTAAACATTTCACATGACAGCTTCTTATAGCACTACTACAAAATATCACCTAAATGAAATCAAATGTATTCCTGTGGAGTCGTTCACAGACGGCACACACAGTGTTCAGCTAATAAAGATCCTCAGCGCAGGCCAACAGCAGAATTTGCAGATTTAGTTTCAATTGTCTGAAGGTCTTTCTCCCCGTTCTTAAATTTCCAGGTATGAATGAGAAACTGCTTCAGACGATTCAGTGCATGCAGGGAACTGAACAAATCATTCAAAGTGATTTGTGAACAAATGCACACCGTTTTGCAGGCTTCTTTGTTCAAGACCTTGAACAGAATCGACTGTTTTTTGTATGACTGTGCTGAAGTAAAAGTATTTTCACACTCAAAGCACATGTACTCTCTCACAGCAGCATGTATTTTCTGATGTACTTTTACATTTTGTAAACATGAAAAACTCTTTCCACACAAATAACATGAATGTGGCTTCTCCTTTGTATGAACTCTCAGGTGCTGCTTCAGTTCTGAAGCCCTCAAAAATGTTTTGCTGCACTGATCACATGTGTGTGGTTTCTTTCTAGTGTGGATGTTCATGTGTCTCTTAAGGTTTGCTGATTGAGTGAAGCTCTTCCCGCACTGATCACAAATGAATGGTTTCCCTCCAGTATGAACTCTCATGTGAACATCAAGACTATATTTGCATGTAAAACTCTTTCCACACTGAGTGCAGGTGAAAGATGTCTTGGCTCTTCTTTTCTTTAAATCTTTCTGTTTGGTCTGAGAGCAACTCAAAGGTTTTTCTCCAGTTTTGACATGATTTTTCTCAACTTCACTCAGTTCTTCATTCTCCTCATTTTCTTCATTTAACTCTGAAATAAAAGTAAAAATGGTTTATTTACTAATTGTGAAAGAGACAAAAATAAACTCTGATGTAAACATATATGTATATATATATTTTTTTGATGCATTTTTATAAATTAGGTCTCTGAAATTGTAACTATTTGTAAGTATTATAGGCACAAATCCCATGTTTCTACAGGGAGAACTATTAAATATGTTTGATCAACAACAAAATTATATAACATACATTAATTTTGTTAAAAAAAGTACCCATATCATAGAAAGTGTCTCTTATTATATGATGCTTCCTCTAGATTATTCAACAGCTCTAAAGATTTTTCCTGTTACAACAAAACTAATACTGTTTGAAGCTTTATAACATTCAGCCTCATTAATGAAGAATAAACACCAACCTGTTAGTTCTTCAGTATCTTCAGTGTGTTTGATTCTGCAGGGTTCTGGATCTCTCATCTTCTCTCCGTCCTCTTTAATAAACTCAGTCTTTACAGATTTCAGCTCTTCCTGATGATTAGATGCTCGTCTTCACTTCAGCATTTATTGCTGAATTACTGAATGTGTGATTGTTGTGGGACGAGCTTCACTGGACATGAATGTCTAAGTGAAAGAAGCAGATTTGCCAAAATCAACAATAAATAAAGCCAGAAAAATACATAATGTTATAGTCAGTTACTTATATAAATAATTTAAACATTTATGTAGGTGAAGGAGATGTCCTCTAAATTAAAATATTGGAAGAGACAAGAGCCTACATACAAAAATACAAATAAAAAGTATTGCCTCTTTGTAGATCATTATATTACAAGAAATGGCGTCGATACAAAGAGCACATTAGTTTAAAATGCTCACTCAGTAACACTGCAATCTCATGTGGTAATAATTCACACATTATATGCATTTCATAGCCACATGGGACATTTTAAATCTATACATGAACAGA
>NW_015631170.1:3811-7779 GCF_001515625.1 Sinocyclocheilus rhinocerous | reverse complement strand
CTCTTCCCGCACTGATCACATGTGTATGGTTTCTCTCCAGTATGAGCTCTCATGTGAAGCTCAAGAATATGTTTGTATGTGAAACTCTTTCCACACTGAGTGCAGGTGAAAGATGTCTTGGCTCTTATTTTCTTTAAATCTTTCTGTTTGGTTTGAAAGCAACTCAAGGGTTTTTCTCCAGTTTTGACATGATTTTTCTCCTCAACTTCACTTGATTCTTCGGTCTCCTTGTTTTTTTCAATCATCTCTGAAATAAAAGAATGGTTTATTTTCAGTAAAGTAAATCTAACAGTGCTTGAAGCTCTATAACTGTCAGCATTATTAATGAAGATTCAGGGTTTATCATAATTCATCAGGGTTTCTTAGCTTTTAATTTTGGTCATTTTGGTGCTTTTTTTTATTTATTTATTTTTTATAAATTGTACATCCCTGAAATTTTCCATGAATGCGGTACATTGATCTTAAATTTATTTATTTTTTTAAAACATTATAAATCAAAAATTCCATGCAAGGATAACTATCAAATGTTTGATCTCTTGTCAAAAAATCCTATTGGAATTTCAGTTTATTCTTTAGGATCTTACTGGATTCTTAGAATCCTTTCGGACATTCTGATTGATTTTAATGGAATTTCACTTCGTCTTATAGGATTTTATTTGATCCTTAGAATCCTATTGGACATTGTGTTTTATTTATAGGGGTCATATGATGCTACATACATTTCAGTTCAAACAACTTTTAAAAGTGCATGTTGGCAGTGTGTGTACACAACCACCCTAAAATGATGAAAATGCACCTAGTGGTTTTTGTTTAATCTGCTCAAATCTTTACCCCTTTCTCAAAGCAACATTAAAGGAGCTGCAGGAATTTCTGGCAAGCACTGGCTGTGTAGTACATGTGACAACAATCTCCCATATTCTTCATATGTCTGGGCTATGGGGTAGGGTGGCAAGAAAAACTTCTAAGCCTGGCTAAATTGAGCAAAAACACATTTTAAGTTTCCCAAAAAGCATCTGGAAAAATGTGTTATGGTCTGATGAAACCAAGGTTGAATTTTTGGTCATAATTTTAAATGGTATGTTTGGCGAAAAAACAACACTGCACATCACCAAAGGAACACCATACCCACAGTGAAGCATGGTGGTGGCAGCATCATGCTTTGGGGCTGTTTTTCTTCAGCTGGAACTGGGGCCTTAGTCAAGGTGGAGGGAATTATGAACAGTTCCAAACACCAGTCAATATTGAGGAACTTCATCTTTCAGCACAACAACAACCCAATCATCCAAATCAACAAAAGAATGGCTTCACCAGAAGAATATTAAAGTTTTAGAATGGCCCAGCCAGAGCCCAGACCTGAATCCAATTGAAAATCTGTGGGGTGATCTGAAGAGGGCTGTGAACAGGAGATGTCCTCGCAATCTGACAGATTAGGAGCATTTTTGCAAAGAAGAGTGGGCAAATATTGCTAAGTCAAGATGTGCCATGCTGATAGACTCATACCCAAAATGACTGAGTGGTGTAATAAAATCAAAAGGTGCTTCAACAAAGTATTAGTTTAAGGGTGTGCACACTTATGCAACCACATTATTTAAGTTTTTTATTTTTACTCCTCCTTTCCTAAAAGATTTCAGTTTGTTTTTTAATTGAGTTGTACAGGTTATAGTTTACATTAAAGGTGGAAAAAGTTCTGAAATTATTTATCTTGGTCTATTTTTTTTTTTAGATCACAGAAACCTGGCAATTTAACAGGGGTGTGTAGACTTTTTATATCCACTGTGTATTCAGTCAACACAGACTTGTTACTGTTGTAGGTTTGCTACTCTAAATTTAGTCATAAATCACTTAATGCATAGCAATGAGTCGCTGAACAATTTAGCAGATTTACCCGTGTAATATTTAACACCCACATTTGTCATTCCTGAAATGGTATACGTGGATGTTTGGTTCTCTTAGATTAACAAAAATGTTCTTCAAATTGTGAATGTATTTTGTATAGAAGTAATCGTGCATATGGTCAATTGACAGAGCATTAGTGATTGCTTTGAAATATATTGGATACAATATTTTTCATACGTTTTTCCCGGTTTTCCCTTAACAGAATTGGATCTGTTTCTTTTTACATTACACACAAACTGAACTTTATTACATTTATTGCATTAAATGAACAGTATTACACACCTCAAAGGGAATTTAAACTGAGTTACAATATCAAATTCTGCTTACTGTTTGATGTTTTATTTTTCGGTGTTGTGATGTGATTGTATTTGCTATTATTATTATTATTATTACTGTTACAGTAAAGTGTTATTTTTATATTCAACTTCTGGTTTCCTGGTATAAGCTTTATATCTTCCTCCCCAATTCTTTTTGAGTCAAGAACTGGTCCAGTGGATATTTGCATTGGAGGACGCAAGTGCTACATACTGTATGTGTGTGTCATCAATCCATTATCAGTGCCTTAGAAATGAACAGTGCCTTTTGAACTATTGCTGTGTGCTGCACAAATCACCTCCCATATAGTTTACAATGTTACTGCAGGTTGTGCAACATACAATGAACAATGTCTACGTCAGGGTGAATTTGAGCAAACTGCAAGTACTATATGATAGTAAAACAAATACAGTGGAAAAGTGCACCTTTAGAATAATAATTAAAAAAAAATCTTCTTCCTCTGAGGTTTAATGGTGTTTGGCAAACAAACGTGTTTTAGCGCCACCCGCTGGACTGGAGTGTGAAGCGGCGAAAGGAGGGAAATAATACGGGGAAATTACTTTGTGCGTCTATAAGGTGAGCTGATTTGTCTTTCTTTTGAAAAAAACGATCTGCACAAATAAATGAAAAGGAATTAAAATTATAGCCTCGCATGGTATTTGATCAACATCAACAGTCTTTGTGATTGAGGATTAGAGAAGAAAAACGAGCGAATTATTAGTGAAATATTTCATTGAAAATCACACAATGTTGCAGCATTTAAATATGGAAATTAAGATCAAGAAAACATGTGATAATAATAACATGTAGCCTAATTCAAAATAATAATTGATACATAATAATAATAATAAAAAAATTTGAACAGGTTTAGCATGAAAAACAACAATTTTGTTATGTGTCCTTCTAAATATCCAGGACTTAAGAAGGATATTTTGATATAGGATATTTTTGTGTGTATTTGTCCTTTCAAAAGAAATAAGTCATGAGAAAAATTCAATTCTGAAAATGACTTTATTATTTATTTATTAAACTTGTATTTAATACAGTTGTTTATATTAGAACAAAGGTGTTAGCATTTAAACACTTTCTAACAGTGACATTGTACTTAAAGTAATTTACTCAGAGTGTAAAACAAACATGTTAAATTAAAACTGATCTGACAGCCTCATTAATGAAGAATTAACACCAACCTGTTTGTTCTTCAGTATCTTCAGTGTGTTTGATTCTGCAGGGTTCTGGATATCTCATCTTCTCTCTGTCCTCTTTAATAAACTCAGTCTTTGCAGATTTCAGCTCTTCCTGATGATTAGATGCTCGTCTTCACTTGTGAACTGATGGAGATATTCCAGCATTTATTGCTGAACTACAGTGTGGGAGGAGCTTTACTGATGATGTGTTACAGTGGGAGGAGCTTCACCGATGATGTGGTTGCAGTGGGAGGAGCTGATCTGCCTAAATCAAATATGTGACCCTGGACCACAAAACCAGTCATAACCCAGACAGCAAAATTCATGAGGCCCAGATCAGGCCCACACAGGGCTGGACTGGGACAAAAAAATCGGCCCTGGCATTTTTTGTTCCAGGCGGCCCACCACCACTTCGATTAGGGCTGCACGATAAATCGCATGCGATATTTAACTCGCATCTTGTCAGAAAGCCGGTTCTGTAATCAGCGGTAAATCTCCATCACGTGCGTGCTTTCACATTGAGCAGCATTAACTACACAGAGCCGTTGTTCACTGACGAGCTGCGCAAAA
>NW_015631170.1:0-478 GCF_001515625.1 Sinocyclocheilus rhinocerous | reverse complement strand
TATTCGCATTGGCCCATGGAAACCTCTATGAACACACTTGACTTGACTTGGCCAAAAAAACCACGGGGGACGAATGCAGAGCAAGCCTGTTCTTGATAAAGCTGCTGTGAAAACGTGGGAAAAGCCGATGAGGAAGAAGTTGGGGTGAAGCGATCTTTATATAGGCGGAGCAAAATACTTTATCGATCCGTCTATAGCGCATTGTGATTGGATGTTTACGCTGTCAATACAGGAGACAAGCCAATGGGCCACTGGCTGCTTAGAAAATGCCCGGTATGCCCGATTACCAATCTAGCCCTGGGCCCACACCTGACACTTTCATCTGGCCCACATACTGCGTGGAATAATGGCACTTGGGCGGTCTGCTGCTGTTTGCCAGATTTGGGCCACAAGCAAACCAAAGGAAGGCCCAATGTCAGCCATGAATAAACTGAATAAAACAGAACTGGCCCAAATCTGGGCCACATTGATTTTAATT
>NW_015631169.1:0-536 GCF_001515625.1 Sinocyclocheilus rhinocerous | reverse complement strand
ATATATATATATATATATTTTTTTTTTGCTATTTTAATTTTACACTATAAAATAAAAATAGAAATGGGAAAGAAAAGGAAAGGCATTTCACCCATCCACATGTACACACACAGCAGTGAGTAGTGAACAAACACACACACACATTCACACAATGTGAACACACACCCGGAGCAGTGGGCAGCCATTTTTGCTGCGGTGCCCGGGGAGCAGTTGGGGATTCAGTGCCTTGCTCAAGGGACCCAGAGATAGATGTTCACAAGTCTTTAACTTGGAGTCTGAGTCAAGTCTCGAGTCTTTGGTCACGAGTCCGAGTCGAGTCTCAAGTCATGAGTCTTGGGTCACGAGTCCGAGTCGAGTCTCAAGTCATTTAATGGCTTGCTAAAAAATTCTCATTCAGAATCCTCATGTATTGAAATCTTCCTATTTACGAAGCTGTTTTATAGGCTATAGACAAAATATATATTCTATGATCTGCTGTGTAAAAAAAAAAGAGGTGTTAAAGGGGTCATATGATGTTGCTAAAAAGAACATTATTT
>NW_015631168.1:0-857 GCF_001515625.1 Sinocyclocheilus rhinocerous | reverse complement strand
TGGATATATCGTTGGTGTTCTCAGTTCCTCTCTTGCTGCTTTCTTGTCACCTTGGTTTTTTGTGTTTTGTTGATTTTGTTTGTATTATAAAGTTCCCCAGATCAAACAAAAAGCACAAAGATACAGAATAAATTACACATCAATATATTCATATTTACATGCAGAAATGTACATAAATGAAAATACACACTTCAGTTTCTCTAATCTGCATTGTGCATTTTCCAAAAGAGAACAGATTTTCTCAATTCCTGTGTTTCGTAGTTTATTTCCACTCAGATCCAGCTCTATCAGGTTTGAAGGATTTGAATTAAATGCTGACGTCAGAGCAGCACAACCTTCTGCTGTAATATTGTTATTATTCAGCCTGCAGAGAAAGAAAACAAAGACATGAAACAATCTTCAGTTTATCTCAAAACCTTCTTTAAGGAACAACGACAGTCCTAATCCAAGCAAGCTACTAACAATAAAATATGAAATAATATTATATTTTAAATATTTTAAACATTACATTTTATTTATGTATTAAACCATGTAGAATACTCACGTCAGTGTGTTGAGTTTACAGTGTTTGTCCTGCAGTAGAGCAGTGATCTGATTCACTCGTGTGTCTCCTAGTTCACATTTACTCAGATTCAGCTCTCTCAGGAGTAACGGGTTTTTACCCACAATTCCAGTCACATACTGACAGGCTTCATCTGCAGCAGGACCCAAAAACCTGAATTAGTAAATAATGAAAGAGTTTATTTGGTGGTAAGCTATCCCTTAACATTTTTTATATAAATTATTATTATTATATATAAACACTACTGACAACAGCAGCAGCAATAGACTGTACAGCTTATTGTATTAAAGAAAGA
>NW_015631167.1:433-1448 GCF_001515625.1 Sinocyclocheilus rhinocerous | reverse complement strand
AACTGCTGCGGCAGTGTGGGAATTAGGTAAGGCTCCTGCGGGAGCAGGAACTGCAGCGGCAGTGTGGGAATTAGGTAAGGCTCCTGTGGGAGCGGGAACTGCTGCGGCAGTGTGGAAAATAGGGAAAAAAACTCCTGCGGGGGCAGGGACAGTGGGGAAATACAGAAAGGCTCCTGCGGGAGCGGGCACTGCTGAGGCAGTGTGGGAATTAGAAGAGGCTCCTGCGGGAGTGGGGACTGCAGCGACAGTGGGGAAATATGGAAAAGCTCCTGCCGGAGTGGGGACTGCTGCGGCAGTGTGGGAATTAGGGCTGCGGCAGTGGGGAAATATGGAAGAGCTCCTGCGGGAGCGGGCACTGCTGCGGCAGTGGGGAAATATGGAAGAGCTCCTGCGGGAGCGGGGACTGCTGCGGCAGTGGGGAAATATGAAAGAGCTCCTGTGCGAGCGGGGACTGCTGTGGCATTGGGGAAATATGGAAGAGCTCCTGCGGGACCGGGGACTGCTGCGGCAGTGGGGAAATACGGAAAAAGGCTCCTGCGGGAGCGCCTCTGGCTTCTGAAAGCTTCTGACAAAATCGGTGTCCTGATGTTGCTGGTTACGGGGGGTGGTTCCAAGGCGAGAGTGTTCGGAGGGATGGGTAGGGGCGTGGCGGAAAATAGAGAGAAGGAAGGGCGAGCATGCGAGGGGGAAGAGGAAAGATAGCTGCCGGAACCGCTTGCGGAGGCATGCTCACGCTTGGGACGGCTCCGGGAGCGATAGCTGAAGAAAGAGGGGGAAAGAGAGGGGGAATGGCGGGCGTCGGGGCCTGCACCATTAGCGGAGGCATGCTCACGCTTGGGATGGCTCCGGGAGCGGGAGAAAAGGAGGGGAAGAGAGGGGGAATGGCGGGCATCGGGGCCTGCGCCATTAGCGGAGGCAGCCGCACGCTAGGGTTGGACGGTGGGGCTGCAGGCCATGGGTAGGGGAGGGGGTTGGGAGTGGGGTAAGGAAAGGGCTGTGGATGGGTCTGCGCCAC
>NW_015631167.1:0-205 GCF_001515625.1 Sinocyclocheilus rhinocerous | reverse complement strand
GGTGGGGTTGTGACGTCCTGAAGAGCCTGTGTAGCCTGCACTGCTAGTGGAGGCAGCCTCACGCTAGCGTCTGCTAAAGGAGCTGGGGGCCGCTGAAAGGAAAAAAGGGGGTTAGAAGTAACAGGACGGAAATACTGAGATGTGACGGCCTGTGTTGCAAGCGGAAGCAGCTTCATGCTTGCTTCGGCTGCTGTAGCTGTAGGCC
>NW_015631166.1:692-801 GCF_001515625.1 Sinocyclocheilus rhinocerous | reverse complement strand
GTAGCACAAATCGACAGAACACCTGGCTTCGGATGATTTCACTTTTGATTTCGTGACCTTGTCACGTTTTACAATAAAATATAATTGTCTGTTTTGCATACATGTATAC
>NW_015631166.1:0-283 GCF_001515625.1 Sinocyclocheilus rhinocerous | reverse complement strand
CATTCTATTAGATATATTTATCATGTCTGTGAAGTATTCGCTGAGTTTCGGTTCATCATTTTGAAGCTCCTGCTCAAGATCAAGACAACAGAAAGCGCATCCTGTTTGTTTTCCTTAATAATTTTACAAAAGCACAGGTTTTTGTTGATATTGTTTACGAGTGCACACAAATAAAAGTAGACCCTTTACAATTCCGAATGATGTATTACTCTTACCTTTATGAAAAAAAATGACGGCATATGCTAAGTTTCCACTCTTAAGAAAAAAATGCAAGTGATTGCGC
>NW_015631165.1:0-1173 GCF_001515625.1 Sinocyclocheilus rhinocerous | reverse complement strand
TAATGAGGTAAATGTGATGTGTGACGTGTGTGATAATGGCCATGACAGTTTTTTACATTCTTTTTTGAGATGTGAGGCTTTAGTTGATTTTTTTGATTTTCTTAAAAGTCTGTTAATAGAAAACCGGGGTGTGGAAGTTGAGTCAGAGGAGGAATGGGGGAAATGTTTCTGTTTGGAATTTCTGGGAAAAGGAAAAGAGCTGACATTTGCCTAATTAATTTTGTTCTGAGTCATGCCAGACTAGCAGTAATTCTAAGAAGGAACTATGCACATTTCGAAGGGAGGAAGATAAAAGTAAAAGATATATTTAAGTTAATAATACAAAGGGATGTAGAGTTGATTTGCAACTATGGAGATAAAGAGGCGAAAGAGTTTTTTTGTGAATACAAATATGTTCATATATCAAGAGGTGGGGAAAAAAATATGTCTCAACTGGTAAAAAGCAATAATATGGTTTAGATTGGCTGTTGTAAATTGAGTAAATGTAAACATATTTGTGTGTATTTTATTTATGTATTTTTATTTTCTATTCTTTATGATTATTCAAAATGAAGTATATCAATTGAAAAACTAATCATACATATGTAACGAAGTGTGTGTATGAAAATATGATGAAATAATGTAATTCAAAATCTGTGAATTAAAAGTGAAATAAAACGATAAAAAGAAAATAAAAAAAAGTCTGCGCCCGATCTCATCTGATCTCGGAAGCTAAGCAGGGTCGCGCCTGGTTAGTACTTAGATGGGAGACCGCCTGGGAATACCAGGTGCTGTAAGCTCTAGCGTTTTCTTCACTACTTATCTAATACACTGGCCTATAGATTGGCTGATCTTTAAATAGCCCACTCTTTGTGGCAGTCCCCGCTTACGGCCATACCACCCTGAGGGCGCTAGAGAGCTACAGGAAGTGTTGGCTGCAGTTGGGAGAGAAAGGCGCTAGAGAGCTACAGGAAGGGCTGGCTGCAGTTGGGAGAGAAAGGCTCTCCTCCATTTTGTTTTTCTGTTTGTGTTAGTTTGTGAGCTGTTTTGGACTTTAGGTTAGTTTTTTGTGTGGTTTGTCAGTTTTAAACCACCTAACAGCAGCATTTTGCTGGCTGGAGGGTGGTTACCCCCCCCTTTTTTTTGTTGTTTTTTTGTTGTTTTTTTTCTTACAATGGACGGATTAATGGTTAA
>NW_015631164.1:328-579 GCF_001515625.1 Sinocyclocheilus rhinocerous | reverse complement strand
AATAAATATACACAGTACACACTCATATATTATGTTAACAAAAACATTTATTTTGAATGCGATTAATCGTGATTAATCGTTTGACAGCGTTTGACAGCACTAATATATATAGGCCTGTCGCAATAATCAATATATCGACTTATCGCGCAATATATGTCCATGACCTCAATAATTTTTGGTGACGCAATATATTGCACATTATATTTACTTAAAAATTAATGTCACCATGTTTTGTACATTCCACTTGCGCC
>NW_015631164.1:0-199 GCF_001515625.1 Sinocyclocheilus rhinocerous | reverse complement strand
ATATGGTCTTGTTTAGGGATCTGTGCCTTTGTGCATACGGACATCTGACTGCTAAGTAGTGATTGTGTTTCTTAGCACTAGTGTGCACCTTTAATTTACAGAGAAAAGAAGGTCAGGAAAAAATCTGTAGATGGAAAAATCACCATATAAGTTCCTTGTGCATTTTTCTTTTTTTCTTCTTGCTACTTTGCACTTTTTG
>NW_015631163.1:475-1151 GCF_001515625.1 Sinocyclocheilus rhinocerous | reverse complement strand
TGACTACAAAACACAGTATATTCCTCGTGGTGTTTGTTTATGTATTAGGTTTGCATTTCTAATACCATCATATTTCATCCTCTAATCTGATTCAATTCTCTTTGCAGCTCCATTGACTCTAGATCCAAACACAGCAGGTTATTTCCTCACACTCTCTACTGATTTGACCAGTGTGTCGTTCAGTAATTTATGTCAAAATCTTCCTGATAATCCAGAGAGGTTTGACAGGTATGGATGTGGTCTGGGTTCTAAGGGCTTTAACTCAGGAACACACTGCTGGGATGTGGAGGTTGGAGACAATACACTCTGGAGTGTTGGAATAACCACAGCATCAAACCAAAGGAAGGGAGACGTTTTCTTTAAGTCTAATGTCTGGCGTGTGAAGTACATGAACCGCAAATACAGCTCAAAATCTCCAGATCAACCCTCGACTTACGTTACAGTTAAAGAGAAGCTGCAGCGTGTGAGAGTTCAGCTGGACAGTGACAGAGGAAAGGTGTCCTTCTCTGATCCTCTAACTAACATCTGTCTCTGCTCATTCACAACAACCTTCACAGAGACTGTCTTTCCATTCTTATATAATCGCTGCACAACTTCCCCTCTGAGGATCTTACCAGTTAAACTGATTGTAACAACAGAAAATCACAGTTAAATCTCATTCTGCTTTTAGATAAAT
>NW_015631163.1:0-143 GCF_001515625.1 Sinocyclocheilus rhinocerous | reverse complement strand
TTCTCAGGTGTTCTGGATCCAGACTGAAGCTTGTGTAAATCCTAGTTACCACGGGATATCAATCCCGTGGCAAAAACAGAGAAACGTCTCAGGTTACATATGTAACCGTGGTTCCCTGAGTAGGGAACGAGACACTGCGTCCT
>NW_015631162.1:0-403 GCF_001515625.1 Sinocyclocheilus rhinocerous | reverse complement strand
CTTTTAGTTTTAATTACTTTTTCTTATTTGTAAGTCGCTTTGGATCAAAGCGTCTGCTAAATGACTAAAAGTAAGTAAAAGTAAAGATGCGCAGCGGCTGAACTGACTTCGTTTCAAACAATTTTCGACGACGAAATGGAGCAAAATCAGACAATAGTGTTATAGTCAGACAATGTAAGTCACTTAATATTAACTTCTTGTCTATTGAACTGTTGTATTAAATCAGTATCACATTTACAAACTCCCTTAAAAATCATTAAAAGCGGTCACTCATCTTAGTTCATCACGATCTCACATTTATAATAAACGAAGCTCTCTACACTGCACAATGAATCTTTTATTTACTCCCTGTCTACATTTTGCTTATGAAAGGATTCATTAGATATGTCTGTGATACATTACT
>NW_015631161.1:0-533 GCF_001515625.1 Sinocyclocheilus rhinocerous | reverse complement strand
GTGAGGCCACTCTCAGGATCAGTTCCTTTAATGTCCTCAGGATCTATGTTGCTGGCCCGTGGGCTCTCCAGAGTCAGTTCTGGGTACTATGCAAAGATGGGCAGGATTGTAACAGTCTTTATAGAGGCAGCGCTGTGTCCTCTGTAGGCCATATGGGCTGAGTTCCGCAGATGTCAGGTGGTCATTGTGCGGGGGAAGGCCATGGCGCTTGGGTGGTGACTCACAATGTGATGCGGATTTCGGGAGGAGGGAAGGTTCTGGAGTTGAAGCCTTCCTCCCTCGTGGCCTGTTCTGTCGTCTGCCGTAGACTCAGAGTTGGCTCTGTCATCTGCCGTAGACTCAGAGTTGGTTGCAGCAGGCTTGTTGTAGTTTTTGTAATCCGCTTTGACAGTTTCAGACTGCTGGTACCGGATGTTGTGTGCCTCAAGGCCGGAGGTGATCCTGAGCAGATAGTCTGTCTTGTGTGGTCACATTGCGCAGAGTTCAAACATAAAAGTCCATGTTTTGCAGGTGGGCAAGTGTTGTGGCCCTCT
>NW_015631160.1:0-559 GCF_001515625.1 Sinocyclocheilus rhinocerous | reverse complement strand
TTTAGGGGTATCATGTGATGTTTAAATGTGAATATTAAGATCCTGATGAATGTAACTGGATAGAGGTAACAACTAATTGATTCATGTGTTCATATAACCGTTTTAAAAGTTACCGTGATACCAAAGCAGATGCACAGCAGACACATACTGTTCTGAGATGAGAGAAAATAGATCATTTGTGTTCCAATGATATACCAAAATACTTAAATGTGAATCTTGAATAAAAGCTTTATAAACTATAACATACTCACTGTTTGTTGTGTTTGTTTTAATACAGTAATTGATTCGTCGGTGGTTTTTATAGTTAAAATGATTCAGGTTTTTGTCACCACCGTGGTTTTGATAGTTAAAATGATTCAGGTTTTTGTCACCACCGTCAGATGAATATTTTGATCATATTTGATTTTGATATTTTATATTTGTTGAGGAATTGTTGGTTACATGTGAAAGTGTAATCTGTCTGCTAACATGAGAATGTGTTTTGAAATGTTAAAAACAGCTCGATCTCTGAAGGTTTCAACTCTATGGGCAGACAGATGATTTGCACAGAATTATGTCT
>NW_015631159.1:340-1041 GCF_001515625.1 Sinocyclocheilus rhinocerous | reverse complement strand
GGTCCTAATAAAATTATTACAATATACAGTAAGTTTTGTATTATCTAAATAATAAAGCAAGTAGTTATCTTACCTAAATAATTTGTTCGTATAAAGTTGGTTCTTTCATTGACACCGATAGCGCGTTTCCTTATGTCCCAAATAAGTTTATTCTTCCGCAACATAGTCAAACAGTTTGTCTTTGAATACTGTTATACAGCCTGCTACTTTGTTTACTTTCGTCTAGCTCTATCTTTTAAAACCCAGACAGCTGTATTACGCAAAAAAGCGACCTTTAGTGGTGTTTCGTTCGTTGACGAATCGGTGCTTTTGAACGAGTCGTTCTCCACTGTTTTATTTACTGAAGTGACAGCTTTCTGTGGCTTCACATACGGACTGTAAAAGACACTTTGCCACCATCTACTGGCGTGACGATGTAACCTGCAGACTGGCTAGTGAATAAATCTTTTGAGTGAACTGTTTCAAAAGAATCGAGTCACTGGGAAGAATCAAAATTCCCACCATCGCTAATATATACACACAAAAAAAAAATAATAATAATTTTAAAAAAAATGGAAAAGGCCGTAACATTTATTGGAGCCGCATTCAAAATGCTTACACTTTTGTGCACGAAAACTGTAAACAACAAATGAAGAGTTAATTTGCAAAAACAGATAACTCCTTTTTTTTTTTTTTTTATAAATCACGTTTTTTTATTGCGC
>NW_015631159.1:0-225 GCF_001515625.1 Sinocyclocheilus rhinocerous | reverse complement strand
ACAGGTAATTTACTAAATTAAAGTTCATTGAAAGTATGTTTTTTTTTTTTACATATTAAGTTTGTTTTATAGCAAAAGCAGATAACTCCAACAGTCCTTCGCCAAATCTGCCCGCGGCGCTGTTCTCAAGCCCGCCGGCCTCCGCTCACTCAAGCCCGCCGTGTGTGGCGCTGTGTTTCCTTGTGAAAGCGAAACTATTTTGTTTGGTCTTCCAAAAGAGGACAT
>NW_015631158.1:0-549 GCF_001515625.1 Sinocyclocheilus rhinocerous | reverse complement strand
ATATCTCCTTACTATTTTCCCCTAACATAGTCATGGTAATTTTTGTGGCAAGCTTTGGCCTATTTAGCGCGCTCACGTCACTGCTGTGCACCATGGTCACGAAAACTCACCATTTGCATCTGTTTTTAAGCATTGTGGTTTAAAACAAGTGATTTTAAGCCCTAGCTTGAATCGCAGTCAGCAGCGAAAGACAACTAATTTCTCCATATGCACAAGAGAGACTGTTTCTGAGCGCTGTCTGAGAGATTAGAGCGCACAAGTTTTGAACGGAGTTATATTTGGCACTTTATTGGCCTTATACATAAGTGTAGGTGTCAAAATGCCATCTTTGGAACACACGTGCCATCTTTTAAACGCACGTGTTACAGTAAAATGTCCGCACCCGAGTGCGATTGCTGTATTCACACCTGCCAAAAAGGTCCGCATCAAGAGGGGAAACGAACTTGAGTTCGATTCAATCGAACCAAACAAGACAGGTGTGAATGCACCCTCAATGTCTTATTTTAAAGACAGTAACTTACCGCCACCTACTGGCTGTTTTACTTTCAT
>NW_015631157.1:0-527 GCF_001515625.1 Sinocyclocheilus rhinocerous | reverse complement strand
ATGATCCACCTATTGCGCCATTAGCCCATTGGGACCCTATTTTTTTTTTTCTTTTTTTTTCTAATTTAGTACTACCCATCAGAAGCGTCATAAGACATGAGACATCCTGTCCAAAAGTAAAAAAAAAAAAAAAGCATCAGTGAAAATTTAAATTTTTTAAAGATACAATGTCCTCAATAACATAACTTTTTTTGAACTTCCCTTATGAGACAATACACAATGATCCACCTATTGCGTGGGAATACACTGGGAAGGGCTAAAATAAGCAGAAGATCCTGGAAAACTAAAGAATGTGCAGGAGCTGGAGGATTTAACGGCAGGACTGCTCAGGACAAACAAGAGACTCTTGAACAACCATCACAAAGCATACAAACACTCATGGCTCATCAAGATAATGACACACAGCATAAATTATGTAAACTTTTGAACTGGGTCATTTTCGTAAATTCATTTATTATTATGTTGTGTGTGGTCTATATGTAAACCTCATGTTGTGTTCGGGTCATTATGACCTGGAGCATGAAAAT
>NW_015631156.1:403-506 GCF_001515625.1 Sinocyclocheilus rhinocerous | reverse complement strand
ATACTGAATGTGTGTATTTATATATACATAATAAACAAACACAGTCCACATACATATATTATTTAAACAAAAACGTTTATTTTGAATGCGATTAATCGTTTGA
>NW_015631156.1:0-392 GCF_001515625.1 Sinocyclocheilus rhinocerous | reverse complement strand
GTTTTTATGTACTCTGCTTGACTGAAACCTGGCTAAACCCTAATGATTATATTGGTCTAAATGAGTCTACTCCACCAAGCTACTGTTATAAGCATGAGCCCCGTCAGACTGGTCGTGGTGGCGGTGTTGCAACAATATATAGTGATATTCTCAATGTTACTCAGAAGACAGGATACAGGTTTAACTCATTCGAAATACTAATGCTTAATGTTACACTGTCAGATATGCAAAAGAGATCTCTCCTATCTCTTGCTCTGGCTACTGTGTATAGACCACCAGGGCCGTATACAGATTTCCTAAAAGAATTTGCAGATTTCCTCTCAGACCTCTTGGTAAATAGTTCGGCACTAATTGTCGGAGATATTAACATTCACGTTGATAATACAAATGAT
>NW_015631155.1:393-523 GCF_001515625.1 Sinocyclocheilus rhinocerous | reverse complement strand
ATATTTAAAACAGTTGAGTAAATTTTTTCAGGATTCTTTGATGAAGAGAAGGATCCAAAGATCAGTATTTATGTCAAATAAAAAGCTTTTGTAACATTATACACTATACCATTCAAAAGCTTAGAGTCTT
>NW_015631155.1:0-185 GCF_001515625.1 Sinocyclocheilus rhinocerous | reverse complement strand
TCATCAAAGAAACCTGAAAAAATTCTACTCAGCTGTTTTCAACATCATAATAATAATAAATGTTTTTTGAGCAGCAAATCAGAATATCAGAATGATTTCTGAAGGATCATGTGACACTGAAGACTGGCCTAATGATGCTGAAAATTAGCTTTGAAATCACAATAAATTACATTTTAAAATATATT
>NW_015631154.1:689-813 GCF_001515625.1 Sinocyclocheilus rhinocerous | reverse complement strand
TATTGTAATATCAATTTGATTATTTTGATGGTAGCCTTTAGACAATTGTTGATAAGTAACTCTGCAACTCAACTAGCAGTCATTAGAGTATTAGTAGACTGTATGCTAAATATCTGCTAACACT
>NW_015631154.1:0-129 GCF_001515625.1 Sinocyclocheilus rhinocerous | reverse complement strand
GATACAACATATTATTAAGCTTTTTTATAATGCTTTATGCATTAATTATAATGCCTTAAAACCCTTATAATGTATTATAAATAAAGGCTTCATAGAAAGTGTTACCGGATTGACAAACAATTGAGGAAA
>NW_015631153.1:1352-1503 GCF_001515625.1 Sinocyclocheilus rhinocerous | reverse complement strand
AGTGACAGATCGCTGTAGCGCCTCAGTTCAACAGACGCAGCAGTGCGAGAGGACTGATCATCGATCATCTCCTCCACATTAATACCAGTTTGAGCACAAAATAAACATGACTAAACATCCGAAGGTAAGTTAAAAGAAAGGGTACAACTTT
>NW_015631153.1:0-1259 GCF_001515625.1 Sinocyclocheilus rhinocerous | reverse complement strand
GCAAAGACGTCAATATAACGTCTTGTAAACAATGTCACGTAACGTCACATTGACCTCAGAAACAAACATATTCGGTGACCATAAACTCGTTAGTCAGCCAGAAAAATAAACTGTAGATTTTGCTGTTGTATTTTGCTAAATATATGCACCATATAACATATTCATTAGAATTTTTACTGTTCTTATGTTTAATTTATGTTTGAATAAATCACATTTTTTTATGACAGCCACCATTTAAATTTTTATATAAAAAAAAAATGAATTGAAGTAGAAATATTATGTAATTGTAACTTTATTATTTTAAAAACCTTATTGTGTAATTTTAACTGTTGTGTGCTATAGCTTACAAATCAGTAAATTTTAACCTTCAATATTATAGTAATGTAGTACCAAATGACTCTCATGTATGTTTTACAGCATTAGTTGAGAGATTTTTTTTTCCTTGAGAAAATTTGGCAAGTACTATACCTGATATATAGCCAAAATAATCGACATTGAATCGAATCAAATCGGTAATCGAATCGAATCGAAAGCTTGTGAATGAGAATCGAATCGTGAAATTTGTGTCAAAACCCAGCCCTAAGCGGCACCGTCTCAGTCTCTGTCCGGCGCGGGTGAAATAATTATTATGCTGAAGGTGTGGTACTCACCTTCATATTTCTTCATTAAATAACTTATAAAGTAATTTGAAAACCTTGTGTGAGACGTAATTTCACAAACAGCCTGAGTGAATCACCGCGCGCGCTCTCTCTTTCTCTTTCTCTTTCTCTTTCTCTCTCAAAATGCGCAAATGGCTTCAAATCACCACATCACGTCTGTCTATAAGCGAGCTGCACGCTGCACAGTTTACATAGGAATTGTCACTTGCACAATCAAGGCAGTGTCACATCGTCACTAATGTTTATAAATTGCATTACTTTTTAATTCTTGCCAGTGTTTAACCATTCAGCGCTCGCGCACTCTCCTGGAGTCCGTGCACTCATGCACACTCGCAGCACACACACATAACGGCAGGTTCACATTACTCCGTTTGCAGTGCGTACGTGGTGCGTATTTTTTCAGTGTTAACGGATTAAAGCGTTCACTGCACGCAGCTGCGGTCCGGCAGTGCGTTCCACGAGCGGTGCATCTGCAGCAGTGCAGAGATCGTTTCCGCACCGAGTCTATTGCTGCGCTGCAAGCGAAGAATTAAAGTAACAGCACATTGTTTGACATAAATATGAACATGGATTGACACGAAAATGTAGTAATTACATCAT
>NW_015631152.1:329-520 GCF_001515625.1 Sinocyclocheilus rhinocerous | reverse complement strand
CTCGGAAGCCCGCGCTGCGGTTTCTTCCCCCTCTGAGTGAGAGTTAGCTGCTGCAGCTATTTTTCTCAGAGGAGATAAATATTGTTTGTGTGACCAAGCGGCTCCCGCCCCTGGCAGGCAAACTGTGTATTGCATCATTTTCAGTTTTTGATGTGAATCTTACCACACCAGACCGTGTTTACTCGTTTGGT
>NW_015631152.1:0-266 GCF_001515625.1 Sinocyclocheilus rhinocerous | reverse complement strand
GAATTAAATTAAGTATTTATCTGACTATGAGAAGTTGGATATATCATTTTCGATTTTGATATGAATCGTATCACACCAGACCGTGTTTACTCGTCTGGTTGTTTGGCTGCATTTAATTCTGCGGAATTAAATTAAGTATTTATCTGACTATGAGAAGTTAGATATATCATTTTCGATTTTTGATATGAATCTTATCACACCAGACCGTTTACTCGTCTGGCTGTTTGATTGCATTTAATTCTGAGGAATAAAATGAAGTATTTATC
>NW_015631151.1:0-767 GCF_001515625.1 Sinocyclocheilus rhinocerous | reverse complement strand
TTATTAACATGCATAGTACTAGGATATTGGCTGTTTATTAGTACTAATAAACCACATATTAATGCCAGAAGCATGACCATATTTTAGATCCCTTAATCTTAAACCCCATACCTAAAATTAAGCAGCAAATTATGAGTTTATTGAGGCAAAAGTCATAGTTAATATTTAGTTAATAGTGAGAATTGGTCCCCAAACTAAAGTGTGATTAAGTTACTAAAGGCAGAGCCATACTTAGATTAAAAATATGATGAGTACTCCTGTGGGAAAGATTAACACATTTAATAAATTTACACAAGCAAACACTTATATTATGCACTGCATTCAAACTGCTACACCTCAGATGTACGAGAAATTATCAGTAAATAATAATTTATTAATAACATTTTAGTTGAACAGCTCTCATAAATGTAAAAGAACTTAAATTTAATGTCAATATGATGAAACAAAGCTATGATACTGTTTTTTTTATTGATACTGATAAACCTATAGCATATTCTGCTCAGAAAAGGTTGAATGCTCAGTTGCGTGTGAGGCGTAATGCTATGCTTTCTTATTTTATGGAAAACAACAGCTCGAAGACATCTTTTCTGAGATCCGTTTTTGAGTAAATGATAACAAATAATGATAAAGATTTCAAAGATGAAAATGACATGAAATTACCATTATAACCAGTAGATGGTAGCAGAGGATCACTCATTTAGCTCAGTTGACATTTAAACTCCCTAGATTTTTTTCATATCTTGCTTTTGGATTTATTATAAAAATAT
>NW_015631150.1:0-667 GCF_001515625.1 Sinocyclocheilus rhinocerous | reverse complement strand
TACTGTCTTATCACTATAAAGGACAAAAAAAATGTAATTAACAATTTTGTCTTACGACTCATATTTGCATAAGGAAAAATTGTACAACTAGTATAATGACTGTGTTTAGGAAACCAATTAAAAAGCACATTAAAATCATTGTGATATTCATAATGCTGCGTAATAATGTTATACCACCAACGAAGTCAGTCGGAATATATTGTGAATATGTGCTCCCAACACATTGTAATGTGGGGTTTGGGTTTTGGTTCATGTTCATGTTTTTATGTCTTTTATTTTGGAGTTTAGTCATGGTCCTTGTTCTGTCATGTGATTCCCTTGTCTGTGTGTTATGTTCTGATTCGTTGTCCTAGTCATGTGTCTTGTTTCCTCATTGTTTGGTTCTTGTCATGTGACCCTGATTGTTTGCTATAAGTAGCCATCATGTTGCCTTTGTGCTTTGTTGTGTATTGAATGTATTTATCCTGGTGTCGGTGAGTCTAGTCTGTTCATGTTAGGCCAAGTCTAGTCTGTTCAAGTCTTCATTTGGATTATGTTTGTATCATTTTGTTTAAATAAATCTGCACTTGGATTCATCACTACGCTCGCCTACAGTGGACTATCATTACAGAATACACGACCGCCATTATGAATCCAGCAGATCATCTTGTTCGCCTCCGTCAAGGTA
>NW_015631149.1:695-855 GCF_001515625.1 Sinocyclocheilus rhinocerous | reverse complement strand
TCAGTAGATCCTTCCTTAGAGGAATCTGCCAGGGAGGGGCTGTCATGAGGAGCATTAATTCCCGGGAACCAAGTCCGAGTGGGCCAATACGGCGCCACAAGCTGGACCTGCTCCTCGTCCTCCCTGACCTTGCACAGCGTCTGTGCGAGAAGGCTCACTG
>NW_015631149.1:0-626 GCF_001515625.1 Sinocyclocheilus rhinocerous | reverse complement strand
TGGGCATGGAGTCTCTACACTACGGGCAGCGCAGCTCGTGACAGCTCGTCGGCTGCATGGTTGTGCAGGCCCAGAATGTAAGTGGCACTAAGCGACCTCAGATGCTTCTGACTCCAGAGGAGGAGGTGGCGGGCGAGTTGCGACGGGAGCAGGGGCATCATGCACTCATTATCTTTGAGGGGGCACGAGTTGGGGAGGGGGGGTACACACAGGACACACAGCCACAACAGCACTTATGTTTTATTTATTTTTTTCTTTTTATTCGAAACATCCCCAAACGCATTAACTATATCATGAAATATCTTGATTCTCACCTTTATTCTCATATTTATGTTGATCTATGATGGTCAAAGTAACCAAATAATGTAATCTATTAACTATGCATAAAAACCTGTCAGTTTACTTAATTAACAGATATGGGTGTCATACCATAACATATTTTTAATACGACAGTTTATATTTAATGTGAATTTAACATTGAAAGTTAATGTGAATAAAAACATTGCAAGTTAGGCTACTAATCATAACACTTTCATTGTACAGAAAGAGAGCAAAGAACATTTTCACTAACAGTCTAGTAAAGTTCAAGCACTCTCAAAGACTCCCATTAAAATCACTGAAGCTGT
>NW_015631148.1:0-3260 GCF_001515625.1 Sinocyclocheilus rhinocerous | reverse complement strand
ACTCAGGGAACCATGGTTACATAAGTAACCTGAGACGTTTTTTAGAACCTTTTCTATGTGAATTAATTTCTATGTGAATTTCTAAATGAATTAAAACATTTAGCCTTAAACAGTATACGAGCAAAGCAACACGTCACTAGCAATAGATCAGCAAGTGCTTGATGTTTTTTAGTATATGCATTTATCAAAGCTGGTAAAGTGACCTAGACAGGAATAGTGAGTGATTATCTTTTTTTTTTTTTTATATTTTGCACAAAGACATATTAATTCTAATCCGTTATGACATAAGCTATTACTTACATTATCCTCTTATAACTGATAAATGACTGCATTTCCACAATTAACTCACCAAGACGAGCATTATGACCAAGATTTTACTCCTCACACACAGTCTCATACTGGAGGACTAAAGTGCTCTTCACAGTCTGTACTACTGATACATGGTTCTACTTGTTTTGAATGAAATCATTATGTTTCTAAGCTACTAACACTAACCCTGGCTGGACCAGCTATGAACAGCATGGCTTTTTATATGCGTTTGTTCAACTGGATGCATAAATTGTCAATACTGTGTAAATGTTGTTTGTCTGGCGTTATGTGATGTTGTTCTTTCTTTCTTTCTTTCTTTCTTTCTTTCTTTCTTTTGTTTTTATATATCATGATGTTTCTTTATGTCAGGTAAATAAGAAAAGTAATTTAAGTGTCATATAGTTAATATGTGCTGATCTCTTCATAAAAGTAAGTATTTTATTTATCTTTTTTTACCATAAATCAATAATCACCAATGTGTGTTTTCCCAACGTTAAAGGTAGTAAGCTGTTATTATTGTGTTACTTGAAATACGGCCAGCATATTTTTTAGACATTTTCTTTTCAGTTTTCCTTAACCATCAACCAAAGGAAAAAGTGCCTTGAAGTAAAATCCACATAAACACTATTTTAGTTTCTGAAACAAGGAAAGTAGCCTGAAATATCTTTGTATGTTTATGTGATAGATATGATTAAAAACATATGATTCGAATCGCTCGAAACGCCACACGCTGGTCATAAGTGCAGTGAAAACAGGCCAAACATCGTACAAAAACACCTTTTGCAAACCAGCTGCAAACGTTGTATTGAGTTATAACTATTAAATAGCTGCTTCTTTTTCTTTCTTCATTTTTGTTGTTTTTTACCAAAGAAACGGACAATAAATGGATTGGAACTTCATTTTCAAAGGTATTGCATTTTATTTTCAGTCTGTTCAGGAAACAAATTCAATTCCAGTGATCTAAAAATAAGACAAACTCACGCCTACACACAGTTTTTTGGGGACATTTTCATGCACACCATCCGTCTTTGATTTCTGAAAGAAAACAAACTCGATCAGGAACCTGCTAATGTGACAGTTTAGAAACTAATAATAGAATTTTGTTATTCACTCAAAGTGGGAATTAACTGTAGACTAATTCCTCAATGTTGAACAGAAAAAAAAACTTATTTAACTGAATGTATCTTGATTATTTCACAGTGTAGAACTGTAGCATCAACAAAGAAGCAGAGCAGCTAGAGGAAGTGACATCATACGTCACGTGACTTTTTAAACAGCAAACAGATATGCACAGCTGTGAGGGTTTGAAGTAAAACCAAAGCTTAACAGATTTCAGGCTTTAGAAAAGAAGAGGAACCGAAATATTTAATAATTTCTTTACCAGTTCAGCAGCTGCTAGGCTATTATAAGTTTTGTTTTGTTACGACAGCCTTTGCATTGAGAATGGTGACCATTTACACACCAGCAACTACAAAGATATTTGAATGTTAAAATAGGGGTCTCCTGGAAAAAAAGGTTGGGAAACTCTGAACTAGACCATGCTAATAAGCCAAACCCTGACTTTTATTGATTTTAACATGCCTTGGTCAAACAGACATTTTACCAGCGGGTCATTTAGCTGGCATCCCATTTTTCCCATTCTTTGTTGGCAGTGAAAGAGTGCCTCTAGAACTCACGTTTTAATTACAGTACACAACTCACAATGGGCAGGAGAAAGTAGAGCGTGTTGTAATTATCTCTTCGGTTGCTGATGGGATTGTTGAGCACACAGCTGTAGCTGTTTTTATCCTGATATTCCACCTCCAGAGGTAGAGAGAGACTGATGCTGAGATCAGACACACTGATGCTGGACAATAAACTGTTTCCTTTGTACCAGGAGAGAGTCACATGACCCACATTCACCACTGAACACACCAATGAACAATATGATGATGATGAAGAACATTGTATAGAGTTACTGCTGATGACAGGAACAGGCAGACGAGCTGGAAAACATTAGATAAATAAACAGAAATATGCATAAATCTAATCAACAATGTTATTTTGGTTCAATGTGTTGAGTGTTTAGTGTGATGATGAGCAGTGATTGTGTCTGTCATCTCAGACTATAACATAATTAGGGATTTCATTAGGTAAATAGCTAATAAAATAAGCACAGGACAAAAACTACCTTTTTACTCACCATAGACAGAAACACTGAATGTTTTTGATGACAGTTTCGCTCCAATTATCTGTACTTCATAGAGTCCAGCATGTTCAGGTGTGATGTTTGTGATGGTCAGAGATCCAGTTTGATAGTCCAGCTTCAGTCTGTCTCTGAATCTCCCGTCAAGCACATCATATATTGAGAATATTCCAGCCTATCTATTGATTAGAGCTATCAGAGACTTTTCAGTTCCATATTTCCACAGTATGTTGGCGTCTTCATGTATTTCAATAACATTTAAAGTGACAGAATCTCCCTCCATCCCTGACTCACCAAACCCACCTGACGAACAAACAAACAGATTTTACACAGATTAAAGCTCTTTGCTGGTTTAAAAAGCCTGTGCTCAGTTTGTAAACTTTAATAACAGCATGAGACATGTAACAAGATATGAACAGACATATCTGAGTGAATCAAAAATTGACTGTAGAGCAAATAAGTAAAAAGGTAACATGATGAATAATTAATTACAGCTTGGAAGTAAAAGTTTAAGTATGCTGGATATATTAAATACATTTGTGATTATTGACTTTCCATGACATTTGTAGTTGTTTATATTTTAAAAAACGCTTACCTGATTTGTATTTGTAATCATTGAGAAAACAAAGACAGATTTGAACACAGTATATGAAAATCAAATTTGAACCACAGCAGGTTTTTATTACTCTGAAATGTGAATAAATTACATAAATATGTTTCGAACTTACCGATCAGACACCAGCAGCACAAACAGAAGAAAACAAGC
>NW_015631147.1:184-1075 GCF_001515625.1 Sinocyclocheilus rhinocerous | reverse complement strand
ACGGATGACCTAATGAGTATGTTGTCAATACCTTAAAAGCTTAAGAAACATGTTCTCAATAGCACCAATTCCCAATAATGACCAGGTAGCTTAAGAACAAGCATATACCCAATACAACTACAGCTTAAGAACAAGCATGTTCCCAATACGACTACAGCTTTTAGAACAAGCATGTTCCAATAACAACCAGATAGATCTGGGACAAGCGTGTTCCCGACAATACCACTATAACTTAAGAACAAGCATGTTCCCAATAATGACCAGGTAGCTTAAGAACAAGCATATTCCCAATAACAACCGAGAGCGTAAGAACAAGCATGTTTCCTATATTTCATTTGGAGAATATGCTTTGCAAATATGTGCGCTAAACGGTGCTGGATAATGTATTTACATTACTTGTGCAGCTGGACTAAAAAGACTTTGCCTTGTAGTGTACTCTGCTGATGGCTTTTGAACTCATTTTTACGGCTGAACTGACGGCTGCATCCGAAACTGGAAAATGCTGCATTTGGAGGACACATTTCAAGGTAGGAAGGCATCAAGACACATCGAATCCAATGTTAGCTTCACTTCCTGCCTCCTGAGATACCTTCATCTGGTTGATATTTAAAGGCAGAATAGATGCATCATTCGCTGCCTTGATACCCACAATCCTGTGTGTACTATCCCGTGATGGTTGAGCAAAATAAAGTTGGTGTCTGAAGTTATTTCTAGCGAGAAATCAGTATTATTAATTAAATATTCGCTTAGTTATCACCGAAGCTCGTTCTATTTTGTTGTAGATCATTGAACGTTAAGCTGCCTCAGAAGCATGTCCGATATCAGTTTCATGAGTTACCTTCATGAACAAACGCTGCCTGCGAAGTCATTGGCTGATAGGCAGCATGTCAG
>NW_015631147.1:0-136 GCF_001515625.1 Sinocyclocheilus rhinocerous | reverse complement strand
AAGCCTAGGTTTTCGGATGCAGACGACTTCAACTGAACAACGACCATTTACCATTTTCTCTTGGAGCTGCGCCACAGCAGAATTGATTCCGTTGCACCATGGTCGTTATTTTCTGCTGCTTAAATCTGTGCTGTAG
>NW_015631146.1:0-1043 GCF_001515625.1 Sinocyclocheilus rhinocerous | reverse complement strand
TATTCCTTTTCACTGCGTCTCATATGTTTTTAAATGCAATCTGTGGCTGCGTTTACATTTTATTGAAATGAATTCGAATTAATTAAGGAGAGAGAGAGAGAGAACGAACTAATTCACGCATGCACCTACGTGCGAGCGAGCGGTTGTGAAGCATTGCAAACAAGCTTGTCGGTAGCTTGTCGGTTTAATTACAAAAACTGCTTAGTTATCACCTCATTGCTGAGAAATATATGTAGCTTTTAGCTGTTGTATTTATTAAATTCACGGGGCGGGGGTTGAAAACCAGCTCCTGAATGTGCAATTTCTTACCTATAAAAAGTTTCCATCTCAATAAAATGCGAGCGCATACAGCACGCCGGCATTAAAACGCCATTAAAAATCTTTGAGCAAATGTGTCGCCCTCGCATTGGGAGTTCTGTGAATCGGATATGTGTGTTTAGACGTAGATGCTATTTACGAAATTATATTTGATTTTTATGAGTTAATTTAGACACGATGCACTTTTTTTTTTTTAATAGTTACTTCCTTGCGTTGACAATTTAAATATGCTGCATTATTTTGCTGATTGCGCCCTCCTGTGGCCTCGGGAGACAAGACAAGTTTCCTTAAGACCTATGTAATCTGCATATAAAACATTAGAAATTAGATATTAGTTTAATTTTTTTTGTGTGTTTGATTGTTAAAACAAATGTTGTTTGTCTCAATACATTTTTATTTTTTTTAGCTATATCGCCCAACCCTAGATGAAACGCATCAGCTTCAAAGGAAGTTTCTTGTATTTTCTCCTCTCATTGCGTTTTGAAACCATACAATGCGACCTAATCTTTAAAATAATCTCTAACTTTCAGTTAAAGGGATAGTTCTGAAAATTCTGTCATTAATTACTCACCCTCATGTTGTTCCAAACCCGTAAGACCTTCGTTCTTCTTCGGGACTCAAATTAAGAGATTTTTGATGAAATCCGAGAGCTTTCTGACTAGTGGTCGACCGATATATCAGCCTTGGCATTTGGCATTTTTCAAATATTGGCATCGGCCGATAAG
>NW_015631145.1:1202489-1204645 GCF_001515625.1 Sinocyclocheilus rhinocerous | reverse complement strand
AAAACTAATATGCTACTGAACACACAGCCTTATTTAAAAAGTTATATTCGAAATATTAACTAATATTAGTAAAATTAAGTTGTATTAACAGTGGCACTTAAATCTTTGGGTACCGTGAACTAACAGTGAGCAATTTTTATAGCTTTATAGCTTTTATAGCTAGGTTAATATAAATGGATAAATACTTGTTAATTGATGTTCTTTCAAAATATATTAATGCTAAAAAGTTATTAGTATTAGAAATTAGCATTAAACAAGATTAATAAATGCTTTAAAAGTATGGTTTGTTGCCATTTTATATTAGCTACTGCATTAACTAATGTTAATTAATTTAATCTAACCTTACTATAATATGCTGCTATATTAATTCAAATAAGCCACCAGCATGTAGCATTCAAGTATTTCTCAAAATAAATATTGTGTATTTCCACTAATTATTCCTGATAAAATAAAAAATTATAAATAAAAAATGAATTAAGAGCAATGAGCAGTTTTGTCTTAATTGCAAATATATATATATTTTTTATTATTAACAACAATGGACAATGGCAGGTCTATTAGGCAGCATTTACATTGCAAAGCCTATCGCACCAATCCCATATTTTGACACCAATCCAATATTTTTTTTGTCTTGTCTGTTTACATTCACTTAAGACAAAGTGACTATGTTTACATTAATACCTCGCCAAGATGGGCATTTTGGCCAAGAAACACATTCATATGCTTAGTCACACCAGCCTGCTTTATACTTGAGAGAATCAAATAGTGATGAAAGGCCCTGCTTTGTGCAGCCAGGCACCTCAAAATTTATGTAACTTGCATTCCATTAGATGGATTTCAAGCAAAGATAGCAAAGCAAATGCATTGTTTTTTTTCAAAGCGAGAATAAACATGCCAAACAATATTAAAAGCACCGTGTTTTAACCTGTAAAATAAATTGCATTGAGCGTTTCAGTCTGAAAGCGCATTTGTATTTGTACAATGAATAAAAATGCCAAAACAATACAATGTTTAATGTTTTTACTTAAAATAAATTCTGGTTCTTGTACAGATTTCTACGTACATAAAGTAACTCGACTACACACAAATGTAAATTGTAAACTTAAAAGTATGTTTGTGCAGAACTGTGCAGAAATGTATAAATTCAGGTCATTGGGCGTTTTGTTGTTTTTTCCACTTCATGAATTTGACCATACTGCAAAAAATCATATTCTTAAATTGATCTATATCTACATATAAAAATAAATGTATCTCTATCTATCTATCTATCTATCTATCTATCTGTGTCTCGAAAGAGAGAGAGAGAGAGAGAGAGAGAGAGAGAGAGGCAGACAGACAGACAGATAGATAGATAGATACACATTTTTCACTTGTTTTTAACTTGTTTATACCTCACATCAGTGCAGACAAAATACTCCATATTCTGTTACACCAAATACACAAAATAATGATCTTTAAAATAGCATCATATGACCCCTTTAAATTTAACTTAATTTTAATGATACTAAATTAAAAAAAACACAAGCCAATAAAATAACCACTTTTACTGAAAGCAACACAATAAAACTGGACAGAATTGATATTAATATTGGTAACACTTTACAATAAGGTTCATTAGTTAACTACTTTAGTTAATGAACTAAGAATGAACAATAGTTCTTCAGCATTTACTAATCTTAGTTCATGTTAATTTCAACATTTACTAATGCATTATTAAAATCAACAGATGTGCTTGTTAACAGTTAATGCACTCTGAATTAACATGAACTAACAGTGAATAACTGTATTCTCATTAATAAATACTGTAATAAATGTATTGTTCATTGTTCGTTCATGATAGTTAATACATTAACATACATTAACTAATGGAACCTTATTGAAAAGTGTTACCTTAATATCAGATATCAATATATTATTTTTATTCACTTCTATGTAACATAATCAAATATAAGTTGTTGTTTTTTTTGACTAAATATCCAAATAATGTATAGTCCTACAAAGCTATTATTATCAGAGCATATGAGCAGAGCATAGCGTCACTGAAGGTAGCATTATTTTACCAGCGTAGTAACAAGTAGGCCTATACTGCATAGAAATTTCCTGTCAGCACGTTATTTGAGCGGACTTTGCTTTTCCGATGAGCATGAGCGGTACAC
>NW_015631145.1:1201885-1202225 GCF_001515625.1 Sinocyclocheilus rhinocerous | reverse complement strand
TATTATTATATGTAGCCTATATTTTCGGTGCATCCCCTCCTTGTTTACAAATCCGAAGTAAGTCCATACACTGCAGTCATTTGTAGAGCCAGACAGTGTTCAGTACTGCGTTTTAACTGTGTTAAAGGAATAGTTCACCCCAAAATTTAAATTAGCTGAAAATTTATTCACCCTCAGGCCATCCAAGATGTAGATGAGTTTGTTTCTTCATCAGATTTGGAGAAATTTAGCATTACATCACTTGCTTGATCCTCTGCAGTGAATGGGTGCCGTCAGAATGAGAGTCCAAACAGCTGATAAAAACATCGGATGTGTGGATTACTTGTGGATTATTGTGATG
>NW_015631145.1:1200844-1201510 GCF_001515625.1 Sinocyclocheilus rhinocerous | reverse complement strand
TGGATTATTGTGATGTTTTTATCAGCTGTTTGGACTCTCATTCTGACGGCACCCATTCACTGCAGAGGATCCATTGCTTATCAAGTGAAGTAATGCTACATTTCTCCAAATCTGTTCTGATGAACAAACAAACTCTACATCTTGGATGGCCTGAGGGTCATTTTTGTGTGATTTATTCCTTTAAGCAGAACAGATGGTTGTTTTTTGATGTGCTGAAAAACAATCAGCAGTAAGAAAATGTTTCAAAACCTGTATAATTCCTTGATGGCTAAAATGGAGCTGTATTTAAGAACTGGCAGCAAGTCTGTTCATTTAAGTAACACGGAGTCTTTTTAACAGAGAGTGCAAATAATGAACGATTAGTGAGACAGAACTTTTTCTTCGGATTGCAATTAAACTAACATTCTCTTTAGGCACAGACCCCGTAGAGCACTAAATTACTGCAAAAGACTTTCAGAGCAGTTGGCTAATACACAATGAATCAAAAAGATTAAATGTCTAATGTCTAGAGCAAATTTTTTTAAAAGCAAAACAAAATTGTTCCCAGTCTCAAGTTGAGCAATTTTGTCTCATTTTAGCACAAACGCTGACACCTAGAACTTGATAAAGTCTGGATTTTCTGCAAGTTAAGGTCAAATACTAACACACACACACACACAGGGACAT
>NW_015631145.1:1172045-1197418 GCF_001515625.1 Sinocyclocheilus rhinocerous | reverse complement strand
TCCTCTGCAGTGAATGGGTGCCGTCAGAATGAGAGTCCAAACAGCTGATAAAAACACTGGATGTGTGGATTACTTGTGGATTATTGTGATGTTTTTATCAGCTGTTTGGACTCTCATTCTGACGGCACCCATTCACTGCAGAGGATCCATTGCTTATCAAGTGAAGTAATGCTACATTTCTCCAAATCTGTTCTGATGAACAAACAAACTCTACATCTTGGATGGCCTGAGGGTCATTTTTGTGTGATTTATTCCTTTAAGCAGAACAGATGGTTGTTTTTTGATGTGCTGAAAAACAATCAGCAGTAAGAAAATGTTTCAAAACCTATATAATTACTTGATGGCTAAAATGGAGCTGTATTTAAGAACTGGCAGCAAGTCTGTTCATTTAAGTAACACGGAGTCTTTTTAACAGAGAGTGCAAATAATGAACGATTAGTGAGACAGAACTTTTTCTTCGGATTGCAATTAAACTAACATTCTCTTTAGGCACAGACCCCGTAGAGCACTAAATTACTGCAAAAGACTTTCAGAGCAGTTGGCTAATACACAATGAATCAAAAAGATTAAATGTCTAATGTCTAGAGCAAATTTTTTTAAAAGCAAAACAAAATTGTTCCCAGTCTCAAGTTGAGCAATTTTGTCTCATTTTAGCACAAACGCTGACACCTAGAACTTGATAAAGTCTGGATTTTCTGCAAGTTAAGGTCAAATACTAACACACACACACACACAGAGACATGCACACAAAACTGTGCTCTTCATTCCGAATGAATGCAGCACATCTAGTGAAGGAGAGCGCATTCTGTCTCATCCTAAGATGGCACATCCGCAGTGCATTTCACAGACCGCCTGATGCATATTGCACACAAAACGGGCACTTTTCTTAGCCTGGCAAGCTCTTAGCTTGGTTGGCTGGCAAAACTCAGGATTTCAACAGATGCATTAACAAGCCACTGGGCTGCTGCTCTAAGAGCTTTTGAGTAAGAACTAAATCACTGAATTTTGCCAGGTTAGTGGCATCAGCTCAGGTAAGTTTTCACAGGCTATTTTTTTTTCTTTTGAGCTAAAGTCAATGGTATAAAATCTGCTTAATCTAGTAAATTACAATAACTTAAAATCTGATGCTGTGGCAATTAAAATAACTTGCAGCAGAAACATGACAATATACAGATGTTGAACTGTCATACAAGGTTCATTTGGGCGTCAAAATTACTCAAGTTATCAAAATTAGCAACAAAATCAACAAACGTAAACTGTACAAAAATGCAACTTTATTATTCTACACTGTAAAAAAATTGATTACTGGTGTATGTTTTAAAAGAAAATAATTTTTCATTTTTTATATAGAATTTCATGTTATTTGAAATTATTTGTGAAATTTACTAGCAATTTTTGAGTGAAAACTGTTTCTACACCAATTTTTTTCCAGTGTATGCTGGAAACACTTGCAGTGCAACGTCTGATTTTACTTAACTTTGTTGAAAATTACTCAAATTTGATGATAAATTGCACAAGGCTTTCTGCTTTACAATCAATACTTGAGAGCTCTATAAATACAGTATCACAATAATTCTAAGTAACATATACGCATTTCAGACTTTAATTTCAACATACTTAAGTATTCTCCAATAATTTCTCATTTTCCCACACTCCCCACTAGCTTCTCTAATCTTTTTCTATTCTATCTGTTTTCTTTTTATTTATTATATAATTAAAAAGAAAAACCTTGCTACGTGTACTGCGTTAAGCTAACTGAGACTTGTTATAGCACTTGCATATCTTTGCTCTCTTGTTGATTTTGATTGCTTCCATTGTTCTCATTTGCAAGTTGCTTTGGATAAAAGCGCCTGCTAAATGACTAAATGTAAATGTAATGTAAGTACAAATGTAAAATATAATTAGTATAATCAAGTTTATACTTATAAAATACAAAATCTTTCTGCTAGATTTACTTAACACAATTATTTTCAGCAAAAATTATGTAATATTATCAATTCAGTATTACTTTCAGACATACACACATTTTCCAATAATGTCTTGAGAGGTTTCTGTACAGCTGGTCATGCAGAAGGCTGTGCCATTACTTGAATGAGTTTTCAAGTTGGTCTATTATGGTCTGAGATTAGAAGCAGCTCAAAAAATGAAAACCAAAAAACGAATGAATTGTTTTGCGGAGCAGAATAGAAAACATGGTAGGGGGGTCCCTTTCAATTGCTCCAGAATAAAAAAATGTTATTTTTTAATGCTTGTAATCAGTTAATTGTTTTACTATTTAGTTCCAAGAATTTTTCACAAAACCAAATGATTCCTCACAGTAAACTTCAAACACCAATAACTTTGCAACAGACAATAAGATCTTTCATATTAAGACAACTTGCTTCCAAAAAATTATTATATTAGCATAAACGAGGCTTTGTATTCACACTCCCTCGGTGTCTGCATCACAGTGTGAGTGTGTGTGTGTCTCTTCTCTCTCATCTATACTGAGGTATCTGACCTCATCGGTCAGCAGTGACATGACACAAACCCGCCCCTCATAAACCTGCCTGCTGTATGTGTGATAGGAAGTCAGGGAGAGGTTGATTGTGTCTTTCTGTACATGTCCTTCAACTCAAACTGAAATCTATGTACACACACATACACACACACACGTCACAAGTATATCATTATGAGTACTCACTCTCATGCATCACAGATATGTATTTGCGTTTATGCTTTTTGTGTATAAACTAGTGGCACTGATAATGGGAGAAACGCACATGCAGCTTTCAGTCGAGTCAAGAGAGTTTGATGGCGTCAATTCTGCAGTTTAACAACTCAAATAAATCCTAGTGTTGCAGTGCATCAGCAGAGCAGCTGAGCATGGATGAGAGCTCATGAAAACACTCACAAACACCCAACTACATACTAAACCCTACAAAACACACACACACACTTTGTGTTTTAGAAACAACAATTTACTTCACAAAATGAATGGTTCACCAGAAAAAAAAAAGATAATTAGCTGGAAATGTATTCACCCTCAGGCCATCCAAGATGTAGAGGAGTTTGTTTCTTCATTTGCAACAGATTTGGAGAAATTTAGCATTACATCCTCCACAGTGAATGGGTGCCGTCAGAATGAGAGTCCAAACAGCTGATAAAAACATCACAATAATCCACGAGTAATGTGTGTTTGTAAGAAACAAATCCATCATTAAGCCATTTTTAATTTAAACTCTGGCCACTTCTGGCCACAATACCATACTTTTGGTATTTTTCAGTCTATAATCCAAATCTGTCATAACGCTTTCTCCAGTGAAAAAACCCATCCCCTGTTGTCCTCTCACATCAAAATCCACCAACATATTTCTTTAGAACTGTTCTAGACTGTTTATTGCTTGTAAATGGTGCTTGATCTGTGCATATTTCGCTCCTGATTCAGACGAGACGACTTTTTCACTGGAGAAAGCAATATTATAGAGGCAAGCAATATTACAATATTTTCTGACGGCACCCATTCACTGCAGAGGATTTACTGGTGAGCCAGTGATGTAATGCTAAATTTCTCCAAATCTGTTCTGATAAAGAAACAAACTCATCTACATCTTGGATGGCCCGAGGGTGAGTACATTTTCAACAAATTTTAATGATTGGGTGAACTATTCCATGAATGTTTTGTCAGATTTGAACTTCCCAGGACAATTTTGTCTCTAAAGTATAGCCGAGTAAACAACCACACACACATGCTGCTGCAGCATCATTATTTAGTATCCTACTGTATGAGCAGTTGCTTTATTAGGAATCACACCTGTAATCAATAACCTCTTCTTTCCAGCTTTCTCTCTCATTAACTTGCCCCATTCACTGTCTGTGAATGCATGTGTGTGTCTGCTGGCCAACTGCCACATTTGGGAGCGTATTGGAAGACTGAACTGATGTTCTGTTCATCCTCAGAGTGATCCGGGCAGCTTTCCAACATGTGCATGTTCACATGTACATTAGAGGAAATGTCACAGACTTCCACGTATTTAAACCCTATAGAGCGCCAACACTCTTTATATCACTAACTGAGCTGTGCATTTGTGTGCACATGCATATTTGTTTTTGCATGCATGCATGAACATGTAGGCTGTGTGTTTGAGAGATAGTATGTGTACGTGTGTATTTCTGGTGGCCAAATCCTCCAGATGGGTCCAGAAGGCTGTTTGAATCTATGAAGGTGTGGAACAGACTCTGTGTGAGCATTTTGTAATGCCCGAATGCAACACAGTCCCCTGAGATGCGAGTGTGTGTCTGAGCATGTGTGTGTGTGCGCATGAAGGGAAAACTTGCACGACTGTCTGGCTGTTTTTTTTTTCTTGCTCGCACATTGTTTGCGTGCAAATTGCTTGTAAATGGTGCTTGATCTGTGCATATTTCGCTCCTGATTCAGACGAGACGACTTTTTCACTGGAGAAAGCAATATTATAGAGGCAAGCAATATTACAATATTTTCTGACGGCACCCATTCACTGCAGAGGATTTACTGGTGAGCCAGTGATGTAATGCTAAATTTCTCCAAATCTGTTCTGATAAAGAAACAAACTCATCTACATCTTGGATGGCCCGAGGGTGAGTACATTTTCAACAAATTTTAAATGACTGGGTGAACTATTCCATGAATGTTTTGTCAGATTTGAACTTCCCAGGACAATTTTGTCTCTAAAGTATAGCCGAGTAAACAACCACACACACATGCTGCAGCATCATTATTTAGTATCCTACTGTATGAGCAGTTGCTTTATTAGGAATCACACCTGTAATCAATAACCTCTTCTTTCCAGCTTTCTCTCTCATTAACTTGCCCCATTCACTGTCTGTGAATGCATGTGTGTGTCTGCTGGCCAACTGCCACATTTGGGAGCGTATTGGAAGACTGAACTGATGTTCTGTTCATCCTCAGAGTGATCCGGGCAGCTTTCCAACATGTGCATGTTCACATGTACATTAGAGGAAATGTCACAGACTTCCACGTATTTAAACCCTATAGAGCGCCAACACTCTTTATATCACTAACTGAGCTGTGCATTTGTGTGCACATGCATATTTGTTTTTGCATGCATGCATGAACATGTAGGCTGTGTGTTTGAGAGATAGTATGTGTACGTGTGTATTTCTGGTGGCCAAATCCTCCAGATGGGTCCAGAAGGCTGTTTGAATCTATGAAGGTGTGGAACAGACTCTGTGTGAGCATTTTGTAATGCCCGAATGCAACAGTCCCCTGAGATGCGCGTGTGTGTCTGAGCATGTGTGTGTGTGCGCATGAAGGGAAAACTTGCACGACTGTCTGGCTGTTTTTTTTTTCTTGCTCGCACATTGTTTGCGTGCAAAACAAATCAAGGTGTGTGCTGTTCTACAAGCCAGGTGTGTCGGAGTATATGTACAGTAGTTGAATTTGTTGGGTTGCATAGACCAATAAAAAAAACAAAAAAAGGAAGCTGCTAAGAAACAACTGCTTCCACCTGCCTCACATAGCCTGATTTAATACACATACTCCCTAAGTGTTCTGAAGCAGTATATGTAGTGATAGGTTTGCATATATAGTAGGCGAAAAACAATACGTGAAGAGAGTAGTATGTGCAAATGTACCTACTCAGAGGGTATATGAATTTGAACACACCCTTATTTTTTAAATGTTCAAGTACTTAAATTTAAAACAGCACTATGCATGTTCCATGCATGCAATCAATCTCAAAAATGTAGTTATATTTCACATTTGTAATCCAATTGTGTTTAAAAAAAGATCAAATAAGTCAAAAATGTAAGGCCAAGTTGAGTGCATTGCATTATGCGATACAGTATTCAGTGCTATGTGTCCTGCTGTATATTGCACATTTTTGCAAATGTAGCAATTATTCCATGCATTAAAACAATTTGTATACTATGCACACTATATATACTGCAAAAATTAGTATGAGAAGTATTGTAAGCAATTATGAACACAACCTGGTGCATCATACTTTAAAGTGGCCTTCTTTTGGAAATCAGCTTTATTTACAATAAAAATAAAATGTTTAATTCATTTATTTTACTCTAAACATTTAATTAAAATAGACTGATCTTAAAATAAATCCTCAAACAGAGGCTGGAAATCTTAGCATTGCTATCCATGTAATTATTATTGCATAATTAATATATTATTGGATAGTCCATAAATTGCATTATTTAGTTAATAATAAAATCTAGAGCTTTTAACTGTAATGTAATTATTTATAAAGAAAATAATGTGTTTTAAAAAAAAATGCAATTAATAATGTCCTCATCCTGTAAATTATCAAAAAAATAAAAAATAAGGCACTTTCCTATTATCGGAGCAATTCAAGCTTGAAATACAATCTTAATGTTTTAAGTGATTTGCTTTTGATGACATGAGATATATATATATAGTCGATTATTCTTGCTGGCTTTGAGCTGGTGCTGCTGTACCATCTTGCCTTTGATAAATTAATAATCCTTTTGAAGTGCTAATCCCAAACACTCAGCATGAGTCATGCCATCCATACAACAAGTGTCTCTCTCAAAGTCATACACGCTCACTCAGCATGTAGCTCTATGAATGTGGATATACTCAGATGGAAACACAACGATTTATGTGCGGCCACATGCATGCGAGTATACATTAGCTTATGTTTGCCCATAAACTCTTCAGCTACAAAGATATATTTAGGCTGCAAAAGCACATGCATATTAATTTATTACTTTTTTAAGGAGAAATAAAAACATGTATAGTTACAAGTTTAAAACATTATAACTGCATTTACAAATTGAGTGTACAGGAATGAACTGTGGCTTCATCCACAGCTCCACCTAGTGTTGAAAACATGATAATGATTCTGAAAATTCAGCTTTGCATCACAGGAATAAATTACATATTTAAATATATTCACCAAGAAAACAGATATTTTAAATTGCAATAATATTTCACATTATTATTGATTTTACTGTATTTTTTATTAAATAAATTAATAAGTTGTTAGCAGAAGAGACTTTTTAAAGAACAAATGTAATGTATATACACATATGGAACATTTACAAGCACACACACAAAAACACTCCACTTCAAGAGGAAGCAGTATTCAGAAGGAATAGCAAGAAGAGCTGCAGTGGTTGCTTTTATTTTTCTGAAACCCTACAGGAAGACAAACTGCCTGCATGCCTGACTAACACCTTCTGCTCTCTCAGCAGTCACACATGATAGTTCACCGAAGAGACATTGTGGCATCCTTGTTAACAGAAGTCCTATCCGTACAACACCCTCATGATGTGTGAAAGCAGGGCCCACTGTCATGACATCCAGCACATCGGCTCTGGACTTTAATTGAAAAGGACCATTCCCATATTGATCCTCATCAATTAAGCAATTATCGTGGCATCACAGTCCTTTAATAGTGGCATCCAAGCAATTATTGTGAAGATAACAAAAGTCAGAATCAATTCCTACTGTGACATTTAGCACAGGCTTACAAAGTCACCAAGACAACACAGAAATACAAACCGCATAAAATACCTGGAGACTGCAATAGCATTATTATACATTTCAATGGAAGTCGTTTAGTTGGTGCATACTAAAAATATGTATTTTCTAATATATTTTTAAATATACTTCAAAATAAAGAAAACGTTTCAGATATATTTTAGATATATTTTTAAATGTCCAAAAACAAAAAAATACATATACTCATATATTTTTATATATTTTATACAATTATTTATTTTAAAACATACAAAAAATGGCCAAAATATAAGGTAAACAGATGTTTAAATACATTTTTAAAACATACAATTTGAAGTTTTAATTATTTATGTTTCTTCAGTTCACGTTGGTCACAATTATTGGCACCCAATTATTGCAACGTCCTTTTCCCAAGATAACAGCTCTGAGTTCTCTCCTATAAACACCTGAGATCAGAGATCAGAGACCATTCCTTCATACAGAATCACTGCAGATCCTTCAGATTCGCAGCTCCATGTCAGTGCTTCTCCTCTTCAGTTCACCTCACTCATTTTCTATAGGGTTCAGCTCAGGGAACGGAGACGGCCATGGCAGAAGCTTCATTTTGTGCTCCGTGACACA
Organism: Sinocyclocheilus rhinocerous; assembly: GCF_001515625.1. Lineage (NCBI taxonomy): Eukaryota > Metazoa > Chordata > Actinopteri > Cypriniformes > Cyprinidae > Sinocyclocheilus > Sinocyclocheilus rhinocerous. Next base: position 1,189,320 of record NW_015631145.1, on the reverse strand, counting down.
TTTTTTTAGTTGATTTTGATGTTTGTTTTGGTTCATTGTTCTGATGGAAGATCAAACCACGGTCCATTATAAGATTTCTAACAGAGGCCGTCAGGTTTAGATTTTTTATCTGTTGGTATTTGATAGAATCCATTCCATAATGCCATGCATCTGAACAAGATGTCCAGGACCTCCGGCAGAAAAGTAGGCCAACAACATTACAGATCCAGCAGTATATTTAACCGTGGACATGTTGTACTTGTTTGCACTAAACTCATCTGGTGGGTTTGCTGCCAAAAAGCTGTTTTTTAGTTTCATCTGACCACAGAAGCCAGTCCAGTTTGAAGATCCAGTCGTGTCTGACAACTGAATATGCTGGAGTTTGTTTTTGGAGGAGGATTTTTCTTGAAACCCTCCCGAACAACATGTGGTGATGTAGGGGCCGTTTGATTTTTTGTTTTTTAGGCACACATCTTCTTCCAGGCAGATTTGTAACATCTGGCCGTTTGATTTTTTTGTTTTTTAGGCACACATCTTCTTCCAGGCAGATTTGTAACATCTTTAGTTGATTGGAACTTCTTAATTATTGCCCTGATGGTGGAAATGGGGATTTTCAGTGCTTTTGCTATTTTCTTAGAGCCACTTTCTATTTTTTGTGAAGCTCAACGATCTTGTGCTGCACAGTAGAACTATATTCTTTCATTTTACTCCTTGTTATGGATGATTAAGAGAATTTGGCCTTTGTGTTCCTCATATTTATAATCCTGTGGAACAGGAAGTCACGGCTGGATAATTCCATACTAGTCACCCTGTGTGCTAAAAAAAATGGGAATATGAATGGGAATATATATTTTACTCATAAGAATTTCTAGGGGTGCCAATAATTGTGGCCAACATGCATTGGGGAAAAACGTTTATTTCATAATGTGAATTCCCCCCCACTTTCAATTGTTTTACTTCAATGAAAGGTTAGACTTTTGTGAATTTTTTTGAATGAAAGATTGAAACAAAAAGCTAAACGATGCAGATTTAGTTTCACAGCTGCCTATGCTCATATTTACCAAGGGTGCCAATATTAGTGGAGGGCACTATATATATATATACAAATAGAAATAATTAAAATATATTCAAATAGAAAAGTTTGTAATAATAATATTTAACAATATTTAAAAAAAAAAAAGATTTAAGACTGGAAATGTATTATCTTGCCCCTTGAAGTACACTGAAAAAAATAACTATTAAGATTTACTTAAAAAGTCCCTCTGATTCAAAGCGTGGGTCCAAACACGCATGCGCGGATTCAAGCGCGATGAACTTTTAGATTAAAATTTACTTAATATTTCTAGATTTATGTGCAATGACTATAAAACAGATAAATATTACAAGTAAATATTAATAAGAGTTACTCTTCTCACGCAGTTCATTAATTACATGAATTAAATGTGTACATTTTACTTAGAAAATTGTTGTTCTTCTTGATTTTTAATATTACAAGTAGAATTTATGGTGATTAATTTAATATATTTTACAACACCACAAAATCTTTTTTTTTCAGTGTATATTTTGTAATATTTTTGTGCATTTGAATGTTTAAATCAATTTTAAAATATATTTCCTTAGGCCGTGCTGTTTATATTATATATTAAGCATATTTTTGACAAATATTATGGACTGAATAAAATATTAAAAACATCTACTTTAATATAATGTTGCATTTGCAATTCATACACACAAAACTGTATTCCACCAGTACACACAGCTCCTTCTGAATGGCTGTCAGTGTGAATGGAGAAAGATGTTTTTGTAGCCAGATGGTGAAGCTACGACATCTGCTAGCAGAGGATAACCGGGCCATGCTAACCAGTCGAACTCTGACCCCTGGGTTCCCCCTTGTGAACAGGGACTGAAAACCTGGTGAAGCTCTTTAAATAATCATATGGCAGAGCTGGAGCCCTAACCAACGGTCATGATCCTGAGACCTCTTGAAACTACATTAACCTGGTCTTCATCTGCCTCGGGGTCTAAATACTTACAGCAGAGTCCTGGTCTGGGTCTCGGCTTATGGTCAAGATCGCAGTCTACTTACAGCAAACTAATGGTGATCATTAACATGAGAAGACCAGTCAAGATCTCGTTCATCTGGCAGTCTGGATTTGACGGCAGTTTGCAGAGCCAGTACTGAAGTTACCTCTCTGATCTCCAGAGAGTTCATATATCATATTTATATTTAGATATAATGAGGGAATAGTACATCGGATTTGCATCCATGCAGCAGAGACTCATTTATCTGGTCAAATTTAAATGAATGGAATGTTCAAGTTAAGGTAGATGCTGCAAATGTTCTTGTTTACAGTGACAAACAGAATAGAATCAAATTAAATTAAATGAATAAAATTAAATATTAAAAATACATAAAAATAAAAATTAAATACAACTTTTAATAAAGTTAAGCTAAAAAATTAAATAATAAAATAAAATATAAATTATTTTATAATGAAATAAAATATAAAAAATAAAATAGTAAAGGTAGATGCTGCAAATGCACGTTTACAGTGACTAACAGAATAGAATAAAATAAAATGAATAAAATAAAAATATAAAAAATACATAAAAATAAAAATGTAATAAAACATTTAATAAAGTTCAACTAAACAAAAATGAAATAATAAAATAAAATAAATTATTTTATAATGAAATAAAATAAAATAGTAAAGGTAGATCCTGCAAATGCTTGTTTAAAAAAAATTTAAAAATTTTTTTTTTTTTAAATTAAATGAAATAAAATAAATTATTTTATAATAAAATAAAATAAAACATAAAAATGTAAAATAAAATAAATATAAAATAAATAAATCTCTGCATCAGTCAGTAGAGGGCACTCTCATTAGACTTTCTAAAGATTCATTGATTCAGTCACAGCACATCTGTTCTACATTTTCCAGTAATTAAAGAGCAGTTAAATACTCCCTTTCTTCTGTGGTACATCTTGTTACATTTTGGTTTAAATTTACTCCCGTTTGTGTTATGGACTCATGTTTTTCTTGGATTTAGTGGGATTACATAAATCTTGATGATTACAGCTGTTATTATTAGCTTGGTTTGAAGAAATCTGGACTGTTTTTGACTGCTTTTTTATTATTATTACTGCACCATTTATAATAAATCCAAAAATGGATTCAAGTCGAACAATGTCCTTTTATTTAACCCATGTTAAAGCTGTGTGCAACCATAAATAAATCATCCCTGATCTTGTGAGTTGTGATATCTGACGTCTATAGTCTCATCAAATGTCATGAAAACAGCACATGTTCAGCTCCACTCAACAAACTGCACTTCTTCAGTGAAAGCCTGCAGCTACATAAACCTCATAAAAAGAGCACAGCTCATTTATAAACTAGCCAAATGGATGCCTCACTAATACTGGCATACACACACTGAAGATATTGAAGACAGAGATGTTCACAGACTAACAGACTACTCATTCATGTAAACATTAGTATGTATTATATAATATAAACGGGAAAATAATATAAAAAACAACATACTACCGTTAATGCATTTAAGGATGCATTAAACGAAGTAAAAGTGACAGTAAAGAAAATCCTGGAATAAACATATCACGATTTACACAAATATATAAAGCAGCACAACTGTATTCAACATTTATTATGATAAGAAATGTTTCTTGAGCGGCAAATTCTCATATTAGAATGATTTCTGAAGGATCATGTGACACTGAAGACTGGAGTAATGATGCTGAAAATTCAGCTTTGCATCACAGGAATAAATTATATTGCATAATATATTCAAATAGAAAACAGTTATTTTAAATTGCAATAATATTTCACAACATTACAGCTTTTACTGTATCTTTGATCAAATAAATGCAGCTTTGGTGAGCATAAGATACTTTCAAAATCTTACCGACCCCAAACTTGTGCCATTCATAACTGTTGTGATGATGATATTCCTTATTTTAAAATCCATCTCACAATAATAATGCTGTATAGATTTACACACAATTTGAAAGCAGTAATTAAAGCAATAGTTTACCTAAAACGATGTCATAATTTGCTCCATATTTTAATATTGAAGGGAAGGCTACAGTTTAGGTCAATAAAACATGCTATGAAATGGCTTCAGAAGAAATATATATCAAACAGGACTTAATTTTAGGAGAAAATAATGACAGAATTTTAATATTTAACTTTGCACAGGTCGATAATGATTGAATCACTTCAGTCTCACACTGTCAACACAACGCTTAACTATTATGGTTATACTTTCAGAACAATGTGACAGTGAATCGTAACTCGTGGATTGTTTTGTTGCTGGGTTGTCAGTCAGAATAATGTGAACGCATATGCTTTTCAGGTCTCATGATTCACGCTGAAACTCTGACACTAATGACTATATTACTGCGGATGGTGTGGGTGTTTCAGAACGGCTGCTGCTTTCAGTCCGTGTCTGAGGATGCTGGAGACGCTGTGGGAGGGTGAAACTTTTGACTGCTTGTAATTATGACAAATAAAAGAGGAAAAAAAAGTTTTCAAATATGTCTCTCTTAAACCCTTTCCAACTTTCTAGTCTTTTAGGATTTTTTTTTATTTGATCCACAATACTTAATTTCCTTCTCCAGGCACAGCACAGATTCGGTCACGACAAAGCTCCAGTGCAAATAATAAAGTCCAAATTACATCAGGCAACATTCCTACAAATGCAACACACATAAAAGATAGAAACCTCTAAGGATAGAGGTGTTTTCAACCCACATTACGTTCCAAAATATCATTTTGGCAAACATCAGCTTCACCCTTCCATTGAATATACATGATCAGCTCTGCTCTTCTCAGTTGATTGTGGAATGATCAAAAGCAGAAACATGAAAGAATCTCACACTTTATGAAAGCATAGATTAAACAGTAGGCGTGTGAAAAATGCTGTCTGAAAAGTTCATATTACATTATAATTCCCAAAAAAGCCAAAAACAAACCTTACATTTTTTTTTGTTTTGTTTCCATGATTAACCAGTTTTCAACAAAATACCATTGCTACTATAGCTAGTTATCAATCAGATAAAACTGAGGTAATTTGGTGTTCTGAATCACAGTCAATAAAAACGTAAATAAACAAAATAGCTTTTTGACAGCTTACAATGTTTGAAGGATTGCCAGTTGCCTCAATTTGAACGATTTAGGTTTCTGTTTACACTATTTATGGACACATCACTTTTGAACGCTATTTTCAAACTTGAAATAAAATCAATAAATTATTGTCAAACAACATGTCAAATGCTCTTCTGATTCTAATTGGCCAGAGTTGTCTGTGTGGTTTTCCTCAAAATAAGTTTTGTGGTAACTAGTTTAATTTTGCACAACTCTTTCCACTTTTTGCTGAGCAGCCATCCCATGTAATATCCGGTAAGTTACTCACCAAAGCTAGTCCAACTGTTTCATCTCCAACCGGATCTGCAGATGCAAACCTGAAGAGACATTCTCAGCTGTTGTGTTGTTTGGCGGGAAGCCATGAGCCTGCAGTTCAGCGTGCTAAAGTGCTTTCACGTGTCTCCACAAGAGGGCGACAGTCATCGACACAAACACCAAACTCAAAATGTATACAGTAAAATAATAATAATTATTATTAGTAGTAGTATTATTATTATACATAATAAAATTGCATTCCATTTGTTCAATAACCATGCATCAAAATGATAGGTGAAATCTTATTTTGTGTTTGAGAGTGTTTGTGGTGATGAAAATTCAAAAAATAAAATAAAATAAAAATAACAACAATAGTAACTATAATAACATTAAATCACCTATAATAAATTATACATACTAAATTATTATTATTATTTTGTATGTATAATTTATTATAGGTAATTTATTTATTTATTTATTTTAGATATTTTCAATCTCATCTTAAAGTGTGGACAGCCGCAAAGTGCATGGTTTCCAAAGCCACATGGACTCATGGATGGATGCTTAATATTAAAATAGTTCATAGTGACTTCAACAAATGCACATTATAATACAGATAAGACACGCTTAACCAGGATATAATTATTTTAAGTTAAAAATGTGAGCATGTGGTTTTAAACTCATTCAATTTTTGTGCAAATGTTGTGATTTTGGTGAATCTTAGTGAGCGCTAGCCTTCAAACACAGCAGCTCCTCTGCTCTTTGGCATTTTGGGTGAGTGACAAATCCACTGTTACACAAGACTGTGGGTCTGATTCTTAATATGTGACCTCGGGGCACAAAGCGCGTTTCATGCTTGTTTTATACAGAGAAGACAACCATCACCAGAGAATCATCTTTTATTAATAAATACGAAACAATTGCAAACATACTGTAGCTTTCAGAGATTTGAAATAAGGTGCCGCACATATACAGTATATTGCTCACTAACATTAAAGCGAACTTTGAGATTAAAGCTCTGAGACTTTGGTTCAGATGATCTTTTATGAAGGCTGGTAAGTCATTCTGGGTAATGATCAAGGTCCAGGTCCTTCAGCGTCTCAGGAAGGCTGGTAAAACTTGGCAATCAGCATTAGCCCTTAACATACTGTAAGTCTGCTTTCTCCTTTAAAATTGGCCTCAATGATGCAATGGGTTTCCAGACTGGTTTTAGATGGTCATTGCATTAAGTCCATCGTAATACAGAACGTTTACATTAATTAGGGCTCCACTTGTGAGAAACAGAGGCTCCATTAAATACTTGAACACTTATACCACACTTGTCATTGTGTCACATAATACAACCCCAAACCAAGCAGTGTTCATTTTAAAGAAAGATAGCCCAAGTTCACTTTTCAATTAAATTATTGTATGAAATGACATTTATTAGGCTTTAAATTATCAAATTAACCGATAAAAACGAATTATTTGGACTTTTAGACTTGGATCATGTTCATAGTGAACTACATGTGATCGATCTGATGTGTCTTCCTACGTCATAAATATCACATTAACACCAGTTAATTCTGAGAAAATTCTAATATATTTTGTTTGTTGATTTCACCTGGTTTGATTTTTTTTTTATCTAATACAATGCAGTTCATACATTTTGTTTATGTATCATTTTATTTTAGGGCGTTTGCTGTTATTTATAGGACAGCAGAATGCAGATAGGAAAGTGAGAGAAAGATACAAATGGGATCAGGACGTGAACCAGGTCAGACTCAAACCTGAGCCAGCAGCTCTTATTTGTCCTGTGCACAACTATGCCACAGCACTAGCAAACTTTAAATGTGTGCCCTTAGTGTCTAAAATCTTTTGTAGACCACTGTATTTCTAAGACTGGAATGTCGGAAACAACACAACAAATCTAATAGATCCGTATTTTGCATTAGGCTCTGATTCATGTGTCTGAGATTGCCAGTGACATATTTTCCACTTTCACAGTGACATATAACAACAAATCAATTGTCACATGCTGCAGAAATAAATAGCTGGATTTACAAAGTTGATGCCTGTTCTCCAAGTTATTCACAAAACTGCTGTATAGGTCAATTTCCAATTAGCATTATAACAAAAACCAAGTTGAGCTGAATCTGTACTTTTGCATAGGCCAAACACACACTTTATCTATGTTATATAAACTTCTGACTCACTTTGGAAACCTGAACCATTGGTTTTAGAGAACCAGCTTAGCTATAATGAGCAGAAAGGCTTGCATTTTCCAAAACACAAGCAACAGCTGAACAGGCACAACAAGCCTCTTCAGGTCTAAAATGGAAAATCATTTTCATAAAAATGAGATGATTTATGTCCGAACAGAAAGTACAAACAAGGTAAACAAGACATAGTCTTCTTAGTTTACTTCTTAAGTCTTAGTCTTCAAAACTTAGATAATAGGCTACCATTCCTAACGAATATTGTTTAATTAAGCCTTTTTTTTTTTAAACAAAAAACTAACAAACTGTAGGCTATCTAACAAAATGCTGTCATTGTCACTGAAAATAATGATAACTTTCAGTTCAGTAAGCGAGTCAGATGTTGATTCAGTGCCTCGCTGGATTCAATTCAGTGAACAATTCATCAAACCTGTCTTTTTGAACGATTCATTAAAAGAATCGGTTCATTCTTCAATGACTCTGGTTGGGCTCTATGGTTTTGATTCGCTAAACTGAACCTGCTCATAAGAGTCGTTTGCTCTGGAATCAGACTACAGTCACGCTGAACATTTTTGATTCATTAAGAAGAACCAGCTCATAAGAGTCATGCGTTCGTTAATTGGACTACACTGGTCTCGCTATATGTATTTGATTCACTAAAAAGACATAATCATCTCATCGTAAGAGTTAATGGTTTGTCGCGCTGTATATTTTTGATTCACAAAACGAACCGGCTCATAAAGAGACATTCGTTCGTGAATCGGACTACACTGGTCCCGTTGTACTGTAGGCCTATGTTGATTATTACAAGCGGTCCACGAGAACTCAGTAGCAAAACATTTCTTTTTGTTGCATCACTTTAGACCCAGACAGCAAACTCAATTTTGCAATTCAGGTAAAATATGATTTCTTTTGATGTAGCACTGCGAAGCTGCTGAAAAGTGATGCACAAACACTGCTCACTGGGTGGTAATGCTTTAAATCTGTATAAAGTTGCACTGTGATGACTACAATTGTTAAAAGCATTGTAAAAAAAATAAATTTAAACCGTACTGAATGGAACCTGTGTAAAATAAAAAAAAAAGAAAACCTGTGTGAGCTGTGCTTCATACATCGCTACACTATTTACGATGGGCATTGGAGATTTTTAGCCAGCCAAATCTCGTTAATGCGTTCATTTCTGACAGCTCCTTTGAGTTATCTATTTTTATTCCGAGTTCAAATAGGTTAATTCATCTCAATAAACTAGATTTTTGTGGTTCCTTGTGCATGTTTGAGTTGATAAAGTATGTTTGTGTGGAATGTTTATGCGAGTTTCTTTTTATTTCTTTATTCTTATAGTGTTTTGTTACATCAAAATGATTTTGTCTCTCATTATGAACAACAGAATTAGCTAAACTGTGTAAACTGTTCATCCACAATGACTTTATTTGTATTGTTATGTGAGGTCAATATTGCGCTTAACAGCTCTGTGCATTGCAGTGCTTCTGGAAGCCGCAAACTTTTTTTGCAGCAGCGGCACACTCATCTGCCAGCTGAGGGAACTGTTTGGTGTACAAAGCTGAGGTGTACTGTAGTTCAGGTGTAATCAACCTATGACAAAGCTGACGAGTGGCATTACTTAACCCCAGTCGGAGGTTATAACCTTGAATAACTGCTGCGCCATACTGAAACGGCTTCAGTGATGAATCCTGGACCTGCGCAGGATCTACTGCCCCTCCTTCCTGAAGACACATTTTCTCAAGCTTCCTCCTCTTTGCACTCAGAAGTTCAACTTCCTGTTGGAGCTTCGCCCGCCCGAGTGTGGAGTCTATGCGTTTCCAGAAAGTGGCATTAAAGTGCTGGTACAGTCGCCAGTCAAGTGAATTCCACTCTTTTACCCACTCTGCGATCTCTGCGCTCAAGGGCCTGCGAGAGCGTTCACTGCGGCTGTTGAGGCGGAAAGATGAAACGTCATCCAGTGACCAGCAGAGGGCGTGTTTTAGAAGCACCAGCGATTCATCAAAATACTCCGAGATGAGGATCAGCGGGAAGTCGCGTTCCACGGCGGCGATGACCTCGGCGCTACGTTTGTCCAGCTCGATGTCGTTCTCGGGTGCTGTATTATCCAGACCAAAGTCAAAGGTCAAAATGTTACGTGCATAGTGGTTATTAGGCACAGAGGCATTATAACTCCGCCCACCCTGGATCAGGAACTCCTCAAGGCTTTTGACAGTACGGAAAGCTGGGATCGCTTTGTAGTAAACAAACAGGGATTCCATCATCGACACTGGATTCCGAAGAATGGAAAAGTAGAATGTGTCTTTAGGCATCACTTTCCTCACCTGCAAGTCAGAAAAGACAATATGGACTTATTAATAAAATCTTTTATTCAGCTTTCCATCACTGTTTAAGTACAAGCTGATGAAATTTTGACCTCTTGCTCTTTGTGTCGGAGTCATACACACATCCCAACTGAAATTCCATCCCAGAATGCAAACTACATGCTATCAGTGCAGATGTCCTCTAAACAATTCAGATCTGCAACTGCCTACTTTCGTCTAGCACTGGGTGCTTCATCTTCCTCTTTAAAATGAAAATAGTCAGTTGTTTCAAATGATTTATGTGCTTGCTAAGTGGTCTATGCATATCTAGGATTGCTTTCACACCACAGTCTTGACACAATTGCAAAAATATTCACCTCAAAATTATATATATATAAGAGAAACCATTACGTTTTTTTAGGGTCTGCCTGTTCCCTTGGATCACTAGATTAAAATCTCACATAATGCAATTTATTTTATTAAAAAGTGTCCAGGTTTTAATGCATTGCCATTTTTTTACCTTGTGCTGCAAAAAACAGACAGACTCTAAATAAAACATTATTAATACAAAATTATTAATTAATTAAAATAAATAATAAAATAATAAGCATTACATTTTTATTTGGAGTCTATCTGTTCTTACGCATCACTAGGATAATTGTTTTGTAAAAAAAATTCTTTCGTTTTGTTGACAGAGATAAAGGTTTTTACAGAGGTAATTCTGGATATCTCTTTTTATCACTCCATAAATCAGAAAACACTGTCAACAGCCAGAAAAAAAAAATTGTTCCAACATGGTTTTAGAACTAAAATGTAATATAAGCCAGGCGAATGATATATGAACAACAAACCCCTATGTAAAAACCTTCAAAATATAGATAGAAAATACGTTTGGTGTATCTAAGTGCTTCTGAAGTGTTGATTTCGTATTCTGAGAAAACAGCCTTTAAAGGTATGGATTGTAATTGAACTCTACAGACACAAATAGATAAACTGTAATAAGCACTTAAATATGTATTTTGGGTGTCTTCTATCTAGTCTGAAAAACGACATGGAAGCTAAATAGCCCAAGATCTCAAAATTGACCAGTGCATGAAAAAATAATGTTTTGCCTGTCGTGTCTTGACGTAATATCATAAATATTCTATTATTCATCCAATCCTGCAACACAACTACTTTCGGATGCATGCTTTGGTACATCTCTCTCTTTGAATCCAAAGGCTGGGTAATGTGCTCTCGGACTGACCTCCTGTGAGCTGAATCTCATGTGATTGCACAGGATGTGGAACTCCTCCACGCTGCGAGTCCTGACGCCCTCCACAAAGTGTGCTGCAAAGAATGCTGGGTAAAATAACTGGCTCTGCATGTTCAGCGGCAAGGCAAAGGTCAGATTATGGCTTTCCCCATAACGATAGAGAATGTTCAGTATGGTGCTACTGGCAGTCTTGTGCGTCTTGAGGAAGACGATGTGGTTTTTGGGCTGACACATGACAGTATCGTCAACTAGTGATTTTACTGTATGTTTATCAGTTTTGTCATCAGAGGGTGGAGGTTTGTGAATTGCTGGGGTCCTTTTGGGGAAAGCTGGCCTCTGTGGCCGGTTTGGAAAATATTGGTCAAGCCATAGTTTAATCGCCTCTATTGGTGGAGCTGCTTTGGTAGAGCTAGAAAGCTTTTTTCTTGTATCCTCCAAGACTTGGTCCCTTCCCTCTTCTGAGTGAGGGTTTTCGCTCTCGTCTTTTCTTTGTATGAAAGGTTGCAGGTCTAATGGTTCTTCAACAATGGCTGCTGAGAAAGACCAAAGGTTTTCCCAGTCTTTGCGCTTTACGGGCCTGTGCATCTCTGCAGGCATTCTGACCAGCTGCTCACCCACAAGTTTCAAAACCTTGGAGCTCCTGAGAGAGAGAGAGAGAGAGAGAGAGAGAGAGAAAGAGAGAGAGAGTACATTTTAGATGCTAACCCTTATGGAACCAACACAAATCAGTAATATTTTATGGCCTCTATAATATATTCCCTTTAATGAAAATATTGTCCAACGCAAGCTGTAAAATCTGAGTCGAATATCATATAATGTAAATGTTTTTTAATACATGTTTATATTAAATTTGTAATTTTGTCAAGATATTTACATTGCATATTGTCCAATGCAAGCTGTTAATTCTGAGATGAAAAGTCTCCCTAAAACATATGAACTACTATTATAAACTATGTTCAAAAGTTCATAATTTTGTCAAGATATTTCCATTGCCTTTCATGTAAATATCATCCAACGAAAGCTGTTAAAAAGTCTTGCTCTAGTTAACATAATATAACATATATGTTTATAATACTTATATGTTTATAATAAGTTTGTAATTTTGTCAAGATATTTCCATTGCCTTTAATTAAAATATTGACCATAGCAAGCTGTTAAATCTTGAAAAGTCTCCCCTATATGTTCATAATATATATGTTTTAATAATATAATATATGTTTATAATACTTCTTATATGTTTATAAGTTTGTAACTTTGTCAAGTTTTTCCCATTGCATTTCATGGAAAGATCGTTCAATGGAAGCTGTTAAAAATATATTAATATAATATAATATAATGTAATATATGCTTATAGTAAGTTTGTAACTTTGACCAGATATTTGTATTGCCCTTAATGGAAATGTCGTCCAATGCAAGCTGTTAACTCAAAGTTGAAAAGTCTTCCTCAGTCTGTTTATAATTCGCTATGTGCAAGTCACCATGAATTTTTCATAAAACCATAATCTACCTGGCCTGTCGGACGACTCCCAGCATCTGCAGTGCCACGCAGAGGACCGTCAGGACCATCAGAGCGAACCACATGAAGCGCAGGCGACTGCAACACGCCACTCTCACGCACCTGTAAACATAGAGTTCAGAAAGAAGCACAGGTTCAGCAACAACAAAGCGAATGTAAGTGATATGTGTGCATATACGTTCTAGCTGAATAGACGATAAGATCAAGTGTAATGAGAGAATATAAGCAGCGTGGGACATCATTTGGTGATCGACTACCTAACTGTTGAACCATTGTGGTCAGTGACGCAAACATTGCGAAGGCATCAGCAGTTCCTGTTATTAAAGGGCATATTGCAGGTTAGAGACCCCATTAAGTCAATGTATAGAAAAAAAATGTATGAACTAGATTTTATTTAAAATATACTTATAAATGCGCTACTGAGGCTTCTGGTCATTTTTGTGAGAAAAATTTACATCCGCATCTGAAAAATGCCAAAACGGAAGTGACGTAACGGGAGGGCGCGCGGTCACATGCCACAGATGCATACGGTTTTCCACTGTATGTTTTTTTTTTATTATTATTATTATCTTATTTTATTCATTTATTTCTTTAATAATTTTTTTTGTTATTTGTCTTTATTTTAATTTGTAGCAGAAACTTTACAAGGTGTGATATCTTTTTTTCTCCTTTGTTTATCAGGTAGTGGTTCTATCTGTTCTGTCTTTTATGTATTTGTTTAATGTTTGATGCATGATTAAAAAAAAAAGATTTAACCAATAGGAAAACAATGGATGGCAATGACAGTTCGGACACTGAGGAAATTGTAAATGTTTATTCACACTCGTATAACGGACTACAGCCATACAATTATGAGCCTGCTATGCGGCCAAGAGAGCAGGGACAAGCCAGGATTAGACAAAATCAGAGACGACAAATTTGAGTTGTGCGAGGAGAACCAGTGGAGAACAGGGCAGGTGTCTTGGTAAGAGACCAGTCTTAGCTAACGATACAAGTATTGATACTTACCAGTACTAACAGAAACTAATAAGCGTTGATCAGGTGTATGTCTACACCATATACGTCCACACTAACGTTTCGTGATATAGCAGTTTCTCATCACCGCAGGAGAGAGTGAGGGAGGGAGATAAACACGTTTCATAGGTGCTTGTGTGGAAAATGCGAGGCCATGATCACAGCTGAGGAAAGTCAGTGCTGCAGGGAGTTGGATGCATACTAGTGGAGAATGTCACCTCCACACTTGACGTGCAGTGCATGACTCTGCTCCCAGGCTGAGGCTTGCTGTCTGAACCCATATGTGCTACAGATAGCCTATATGCACTTCAGACAGGAGCATGGCCATCTCCGGGCCAGCAGACATGATTATATTTAGGGCAGAGATAATTTATTACTCTGAGCTAAATACTTGTATGTATAAATAAATAGTACATTAAAGATTTTAATATTATAACAATCTGAATAATTTTGTTTCTCAATTACAAGTTGCCTATATTTAGGTCATGACTACTTATGTCACACGTTTTGATTCCATTGGTATAAGACAATCAATATTGATATCTTGTCCCTATCTACAGACAATACCGGTCCGTTACACACAGCATACAGGCAAGTTGTCCACTGGGCCTCTGGCATTCTGGGCAGGCACATCAGGAAGCCCTTACCTGCATGTGTTGTGTCAGCCATTAGAAGGCAGTTTCCAGAGGAAGGACTTTATAAAGGTTTTGAATGGCCCCATTTTGGTGACAATCAATAAAAAATACTCACAATCACAAATTGTCTTACTGTATAAAAATTGTTTATCTAAGTTTAGATCAGATATATATCAAGCAGATCTGCATTTATGGTTAATTCAATTCAGTTGTATTTATATAGCACAAAATCATAACACAAGTTATCTCATAGCACTGTTAATACCCAACTCAAAACACAACATTTCAACTGTTAAAACATACAGTATCTCACAAAAGTGAGTACACCCCTCACCTTTCAGCAACCATTTTAGTATATCTTCTCAAGGGACGATATTATAGAATTGAAACTTGGATATATTTTAGAGTAGTTAATGTGCTGTTTGTGTAGCAGTATAGATTTACTGTCCTCTGAAAATAACTTAACATACAGCCATTATTGTCAAAATAGCTGGCAACATACGCCCTAAGTGATACCAGCTGTACATCATTTAACCATGCAAAGCCACATGTCCTATTCATCATGTTCATGTTTTTGTCTGCTTGACAGGACCATACAAATGTGTATCTTGTATTAGAGCAGTAAAATGTGGTGCTTTGAGTACAATTCTCTCATACTGACCACTGGATGTTCAACATGGAACCTCATGGCAAAGAACTCTCTGAGGATTTGAGAATTAGAATTGTTGCTCTCCACAACGATGGCCTAGCCCTAGGCTATAAAAAGATTGGTAACACCCTGAAACTGAGTTAGGGTACAGTGGCCAGGGTCATACAGAGGTTTTCCAAGACGGGTTCCACTCGTAACTAGGCCTGTCACGATAACAACTTTTTGTTGTGCAATATATCGCCCCAGAAATAATTGCGATAAGCGATATTATTGTCATTTAAAGACCATTTTATGCCACTGAATATATAATCATAATGTAACAGCATAATAATGCAAGAAGGCCTACACACTTCCAGATGGCAACAAACTTAATTTTTAAGAATATTTAGATAATGGAAATTTATTTTAAAAAACTTAAATAAATAGTAAATAAACATTTTCTAACAAAAAGTGCAAAGTAACAAGTAGAAAAAAAGAAAAATGCACAAAGAACAAAGATTTTTCCATCTACAGATTTTTCCCTGACCTTCTTTTCTCTGTAAATTAAGAGTGCACACTACTGCTGACAAACACAATCGCTACTTAGCAGTCAGATGTCCGAACTAGCACCTCATGACTACACCACGTTATGTACGAGAAGCTGCAAAAGACACAGGCGCAAGTGGAATGTACAAAACATGGTGACATTAATTTTTAAGTAAATATAATGGCCGATATATTGCATCACAAAAAATTATTGAGGTCATGTACATATACTGCGATAAGTCGATATATTGATTATTGCGACAGGCCTACACGTAACAGCTAACAGGCCTCGCAAGGGTCGATCAAAGAAGTTGAGTCCTCGTGCTGTGCATCAGGTGCAGAAGCTGGCTTCAAAAGACAGATGCATGAGTGCTGCTGTGACAGAGTGAAATATGTATGTCTGTATAATTATATTTGAATCTGTTTAAAAATGTTTAGAAAATGCAGTTATCTAAATGATTTTGGTTAATCTGTGATCGATTGGTTTGGCACAATAAGGTGTGTGATCTATTAGTCAGGCCTTGTTGAACACTAGGGGGAGAACTCGCCGTGTTTCTCCATTACACATAAAGTTTGCAGTGGGGAAACATCGTCTACTGTGAATGTGCTTAATCTTCTCCCCCTTTTCAGGGGTATAACACTGCCAGCATTGCTTTAGAGGTGGCAGAAGCGGGAGGTCAGCTTGTCAGTGCTCAGACCATACGCCACACACTGCAACAAGTCGGTTTGCATGGCCATCGTCCCAGAAGGAAGTCTCTTCTGAAGCTGGCTCACAAGAAAGCCCGCAAACAGTCTGCTGAAGACAACCTGCCCAAGAGCATGAATTACTGGAACCATGTCCTGTGGTCTGATGAGACTAAGATAAACTTGTTTGGCTCAGATGTGTACAGCATGTGTGGCGACGCCCTGGTGAGGAATACCAAGAAAATTGTGTCTTGCCTACAGTCAAGCATGGTGGTGGTAGCATCATGGTCTGGGGCTGCATGAGTGCTGCTGGTACTGGGGAGCTGCGCTTCAATGAGGGAAACATGGATTCCAACATGTACTGTCACATTCTGAAGCAGAACATGATGCCCTCCCTTCAGAAACTGGGCCGAACGGCAGTATTCCAACATGATAACGACCCCAAACACACCGCAAAGATGACAACTGCCTTGCTGAGGAAGCTGAAGGTGAAGGTGAAAGAGTGGCCAAGTATGTCTCCAGACCTGAACCCTATTGAGCACCTGTGGGGCATCCTCAAGCGGAAGGTGGAGAAGCGCCATGTGTCTAACATCCAGCAGCTCCGTGATGTCATTATGGAGGAGTGGAAGAGGATCCCAGCAACAACCTGTGCAACCCTGGTGAATTCCATGTCCAGGAGGATTAAGGCAGTGCTAGATAACAATGGTGCTCACACAAATTATTGACACTTTGGACACAGTTTTGACATGTTCACTCACTTTTGTTGCCAGCTATTTTGACAATAATGGCTGTATGTTAAGTTATTTTCAGAGGACAGTAAATCTATACTGCTATACAAGCAGCACATTGACTACACTAAAACATATCCAAGTTTCATTTCTGTAGTATTGTCCCTTGAGAAGACATACTAAAATGGTTGCTGAAATGTGGGGGGTGTACTCACTTTTGTGTTAAAGGGGTCATATGATGCGATTTCAAGTTTTCCTTTCTCTTTGGAGTGTTACAAGCTGATTGTGCATAGATAAGATCCCTGAAGTTGCAAAGACTAAAGTCTCAAAACCAAAGAGATATTCTTTATCAAAGTTAAGACTCTGCCA
>NW_015631145.1:1157280-1170652 GCF_001515625.1 Sinocyclocheilus rhinocerous | reverse complement strand
ATTACTGTCTTTACATTTATTTTGAAAGATGAAGCTCGCGATTATGGTAAGGGGCGTTACATTTCCGATGAGTGCGTGCTTCCGATAATGTGTTTTTTGAACATTAAAGCATGTCAACATATTCTGTTACACCAAATACACAAAATAATGATCTTTAAAAAAGCATCATATGACCCCTTTAACTTTTGTTCAATTGTGAATGCTGTGCTAGATACACGCCAACAGCCTCATCCTTGTTGATCCTCTGGAGGGATCTGGAAAGGGGAGCAGGTGTAGTGGAAGACAAGAGAGTGCTTCGTTCTCATAGAGCCTGTGGTGAGACTCCATGAGGGCTGATGCATATGCTGGGAGAAGGAAGCAAAAGTTTAGATCACATTAGACGGTTTTAAAAAATATATTGCTAATGCTTACAAGCTAGCTGCGGTGCTTTACGACAACTTATACACATCACGTTGCTTCTCATTATTGAAATCATTACGTTCACTGATTTGGTAGTTAGCAAATGTTAAAAAAAACAAAAAACAACAAGCCTTACAGTGCACAGTTCACGTTTTCGTCGAGCAGCATCTCTGATGGATCTGTGACCATCATGTTTCCCGCCGACGGCCAAACTACAGGCTGATGGCGGACCCGATGAAGGTGCTGCTGAAGGAACCGCACCAGCTGAGTCTCACTTGGTTCTTGTTTCGGCATCCCATGTTGAACTCCATCATATCACCGGGATGATAATCCTCCGGTCTAAAGTGAACACTACACACCACCGCGTTTTTCGAAGAAGATGCAGAAGTGACGTCCTGTCTCTTCGCCTGCACAAAACGCACCCAGGAGTTTGTGCAACCCCCACAAACACAATCATTTACCATGACGATGATAATTTGAAATACAAAAACTACCGAAAACACACTGACTCACTCACGGCCACTCCTACTGAATACCAACCTAGTACTCTGCACTGAGCCAAAGCAGAGTGCGGCAAATAACGCCCTCTTGTGACGTAAAATGACGCAATGTTAAAAAAAAACAAAAAACGTTTTTTGAGGACTGTCAAAGAAACTGTCACTTTTTCTGCTAAATTTGTTCCCTAATGTCTTGTAAAACATTTTAAATCCTGCATTAACTTTTCATATGGTATTTTCATACAAGGTTATATATTCATTATGTAAAACAAAATAAAAAAAAATAACCTGCAATATGCACTTTAAGAACCATATAACAATTGTGCCTTTGAGTATGGCATTTATCTCGAAGGAGTTTCAAGTTAAGTTGGCAAGTTAATAAAGAGTCTCTGTTGAAAACAGGTACACTAATTTTCTTATGGCACTGCAATATCACAAAAAGGAAAAAAAAAATTATTCTGTAAGGTCAAAGATGCATTAAAACGGATCAAAAGTGAAAGTAAAGGCATTTATAATGTTACAACATTTTAATATTTTAAACAAATTTTGTATTCATCAAAAAATCCTGGGAAAAAAATGTATGGTTTCCACAAAATATTAAGCAGCACATCTGTTTTCAACATTGATAATAAGACATCAAATCAGCATATTAGAATGATTTCTGAAGGATCGTGTGACACTGAAGACTGGAGTAATGATGCTGAAAATTCAGTTTTGTATCATAGGAACAATTTATTTTTTTAAAAATATTATAAAAATAAAAGTCAGCAATTAAATTGCAATATTGTTTCACAATTGTACAGTTTTTTATCAAATAAATGCAGCCTTATTTTGATAGAACAAAGAATATCTAAATGATTGATTAAGATTCAGCTGGCTCTCTTTCTCAATTTTAAATAAATAAATAATAATAAATAAATAAATATTTAGATATACATACATAATATTTTTTTTTAAGTTTATGTCATGCTATATATATACACATGTGAGCAGGTCGTTTTTGATGTTTGTGTCTCACTGGCTTTTCCGCCAGGGTTTCACCTTGTAGGTAAGAGACTTTGTGAGTATTTGATTTCCATTGCAGTTCAGTTGTCTGGTTGCAAAATGAGAAAAGAATGTGTTCCTAGAGGGCATGAGTTTAAGCAGTGTAATTCTCTCCTCCTCTTTTTCTCACGATCTTGTGTTTTTATTTGGCCACGGCATGAATCGCTTGGTTTGAGTCATGTTACAGATCAGCATAAATGAATTACAGACAGTCATCTACCGGGGTAAAATTAGATTGCGGCTGTCATTGACTGCACTTTCATCAAGTCACACACACACATAGAATGTTTTGCTTCAGACCAAGGAAACCACTAGTGCTGAAACAGCAGTCCTTCAGTTCAAAAACTCCAGCAGAACTGTTTAAGATCCAAGTCACTTCACAAAAGACAGCGCAAATCACAGTCAGGGAACAGAACGCTTTAGTGTGTTAACAGACTGACGGCTTCATTTACGTATTCTAATATATGATTTACTTCACATGGCTTGTTGCATGACTACCTCTTTGCCTATAATTTACTTTGTGTCTTCAACGCAAAGCACAAGATATCCAGTGTAAAGTATGTGTGGGTTTAAATTAAATTGTCTAAATGGATTCCTGTTTAAGCATCCACAAGTGCATTTCATGATGAATACAGTCAAGGATACAAAGCTAAACATATTTTCTTGCGAAAATATGGAAACAATACTTTATAAGGACCATACTGACTTTGAGTTTGAAATGAAAGTCTGCATTGAATTCATCAAAAGATGAATAAAGGAGTGAGGTAAACATCTTTAAACAATTTTCCAGCATGCTTGAACTCCTCTAATGAGAACAGCCTGCATTTATCTCTCTAAAAGATTGTATGAACTCATGAACAAGTGCACTGTTAAAATGTTTTATTAGAATTCGAGGGCATAAAGACTTAGTATCGTCACATTTTAAACAATATTCCTACAAGTACTGAACATGTATAGATGTTTATCCTCAACATGTTTTGAACTGTAAAACACCACAATACATAGTAATTATGTGTTTTTCCCTCATTCTGCAAAACAGTGATTTGGTGAAGGCTGTGGTCACAGAGAGAGAAACACATGCAAACATGAGGAAAAAATTCTAACTCTAACAAAACCTCTCAAGTTCCCTCAGGCCACAGAAACATCTGGAATAGGCAGTTCAACCTCTTCTCTCTTGTCACATTTATAACACATATGCACACAAAACACACTTGCATGCCAGTTTTCCATAATAGGATTTAATTCTTTAAGTGAGTTAGAGGGTGAATAAATGAACACATCTTCCCAGTATGTCATTATGCATCCATGGACCACAACCAGATTCAGTATAACACAAACATCTGGCTGAAGCCTGTTGCTTCAACATCCTTTACATGCATATGAAACATTGCTTTAGCTTAAATGCACAATCGAGTATTGGATATCATAAATAAATAAACAGTAAACAATGAAATGTGACACTTTACATTACAGTTTCCATGTTACTTTAAGTAATTAGGCAATTCACTCAAGTAACATGAGATTTCTGGTGAACCTCCAAGCACATTTGGTATCCTATTGTGTATGTTGGGAACTTCAATATCCGTTTCAAGTGCCTCAAAATCTTTCTTTTATGATGATGATATTGGAGCAGTCATTGACAGTCAATAGTTTTCTAACAGGAACTTATGGGTTTTTAAGTTCTTCAGAGAATTACCTTTTTGAAAGGGTTTCTAGAGGTTCTCCAGAGGGTTGGGTGATCTGAGAAACCACAAATGGTGTCTCAAGTATCTTTTGCAATTTTGAAGTGTATAATGTAGGCCTACTTGCTATTGTAAACCAAGGGTAACCTAATCCCTTTAATGTAAAGACTGACCCAATGAAGTTGAACTGTTTTCTTTCAAGCAAATATAAATTAATAGACTGCAACTCTATAGCAGAACTGAAGTCTGGTTTTGATGTGGGAAGGCATCAGGAAACAGGGTAGAGTGGGGTAAAACGCCCCCTACTGTTTTTCCCAAAATGACCACTAGATAAAGTCAAGATAAATGTTTGTTGTAACTATGGACTAGGTTGACAAGAGTGATGTAGAAGTATTCACCATGAAGCTTACACTGGTGATGTACCTGAGAGAAAACGGATTTCACAGTAGTGATCTAATTTTCAGCAGAATGAAAAAAGTGTTTTAAAACTTGTTGTTTTGTAGAACATCACAGTTATGATATGAGAATAGTAAGGTCAATTATATTTTCAGAATGACATTTTTTTTTTCAAACCTAGTCTGTGGGGCAAAACACCACCAGGGTGCTTAATTACTGTAGTTGCTCTGAACATTAAATCCTTTTTTTCATGAAATGTATTCTATTTGGTTGAATAAAAATATTTGGACTTTATATATAAAAATTACCTGAAGTAAGCATCAGGTAGCTAGTTAGCTAGCCAGTTAGCATCAGCTAACAATAGTTTTCAAATAGGCTATTGTAATATTGTAATTCATAATTTTTTATTATATTCTTTTTGATTTTAAGCTAAAACTGCCTGTACTCTGATTTTGCTGTTAATGTATAAAGCAAATTGCTTTGTCAGACTGGGGGCATTTTACCCCACCTGGGGCAAAACGCATCCTTGATACAAATTAAATTTTTGTTATAAATCTAATAACATGACAACTCTGGGCATTTTTCATACATGGTTTATAATTTGTCACTGTCACTAAAACTATGACAACTATTCTGAACATATTTAACTTCAACCTTCAACCTTCTTCAAACTTTAACCTAACCTTCAAACACTTTTTCATGGAAACTGTATTCACAAACACAAATGTCTTGATTAGAGAAAAGTAAACTAGAAAACGTAGGCTATAATATCTATGACATTAAATAACACTTTATTTTGCGACTGTGTGTATATAGGCTATAGTAAGTAGCCTATAGTAAGTGAGAAATAAAACAAGACCGTATTAACTGAATGAGACCGGATAAAACTCGATTCGGTTCTTTGAAACCCAATAAACTAAGCTGTGAAGTTTCAGAAGGAACGCGCGCATGGAGGCGACCGTTATTAATCCGGCACGGCTCGCGCATCCAGCGGGAAAACACACGTTGTCACGCTCTCAGACGACACGGTCCTTTAAAATGTCACTTAAACTCACAATTTTCTACGACGAAGACGGTAAGTGAGAGACTTTCTGAGGGAAATCTAATACTGAAGCATCTATATTGTAAATTCAGAGTTCACTTACGTGGTCCACGGTATGGCGGTCCGCCAGTGAAATGCTCTCCGTTCTCGGCCCGCGATGCTCTGAGGCGGGAGCATGTCGCTCGCTTGTACCGGAGACGACACCCCCGATAAGCACCCCCACCGGACCTCGGTCCTTCGGAGTCGCCAAACGCTCCGCCGAACTCGTGAAACACTGCTATTCGTACCTCAGGTCCACTGGTGGGACTCCTCCCGCTAACAACGGATTGGTTTTGAGGAAAAGAGAGCGAGAGAGAGAGAAAGTGGAGCGAGTGACAGATAAACAAAGCTTCCAGTGGCACAATTTACAGGTATGACAGTAAAGGTAGATTTAATGCAGTCCTACCGGGAACGAATGTTGAAACCACGTCCTGAAGTTTGAGGAACAGTCCTAAAAGCTTGGTGTTTATTTAAGACACAAGCAGTGATGTTAATACTAATGACAACGGACGTAATCCATTCCTGTCTTACTGTGATCCTATAATACCGAGATCATTACAGACTGAGCACACCTGTCTGTCTTCCCTCCCTCCCTCTCTCTTTATGTTTGCACCGATGGCATTGGAGGAGAGCAAGAAGTATAATCTGTTCTACATGAGCTTGTTGTTCTTCCCTGATGAGGGAACTTGATGCTGAAACTCTGAGCACTTTGTGATTGCTTGGAGCACAAAGATATCTTTGTGCCCTAATAAAGATACTGTACTAATAACGGGGGAGCAGCAGGTAAAAAGAGGAGACAAGAATACGAGAAAGAGGAGGACGAAGTAAGCAAAGCATCGAGGATCTCAGTGTATACAGTACTTAAAGGAATAGT
This sequence comes from Sinocyclocheilus rhinocerous, assembly GCF_001515625.1. Lineage (NCBI taxonomy): Eukaryota > Metazoa > Chordata > Actinopteri > Cypriniformes > Cyprinidae > Sinocyclocheilus > Sinocyclocheilus rhinocerous. Next base: position 1,164,679 of record NW_015631145.1, on the reverse strand, counting down.
TCACCCAAAAATGAAAATTTGATGTTTATCTGCTTACCCCCAGGGCATCCAAGATGTAGGTGACTTTGTTTCTTCAGTAGAACACAAATGAAGATTTTTAACTCAAACCGTTGCAGTCTATCAGTCGTATAATGCATGGCAATGGTAACAAAATCTATGAGAGTAAAAAAAACATGCACAGACAAACCCAAATTAAACCCTGCGGCTCGTGACGACACATTGATGTCCTAAGACACGAAACGATCGGTTTGTGCCAGAAACCGAACAGTATTTATATAATTTTTTACCTCTAATACACCACTATGTCCAACTGTCTTTGGGCGTGCACATGGCATCCGGTGCGTGAGGTGTGTACGCGCTCTGGCGTAGTTACGCAAGCGCCAGAAGTGATCTCTCGGGCGTATACGTCACTCATTGTTTACACAGTGCACAGTTATTGCAGGTACGGCGGCTAATCAAAATGGTACTTACTTGCACTTATCCGGATTGTTCAAACCGACTTAAAACTAAAAGATGACTTTCTCTCGTGCGAACTCATTCGGGAGTGGTGACTTTACACGTATTCCCAACTTCTGAGCCTGCTCACCTGAAGTTATGGTTGATTGCTCTTCAGCTGGATATCAACACACCCATTAACGTAAACTACGCCAGAGTGCGTACACACCTCACGCACCGGATGCCGTGCGCGCGCCCAAAGATAGTTGGACATAGTGGTGTATTAGAGGTAAAAAATGATATAAATACTGTTCGGTTTCTGGCACAAACCGATTGTTTCGTGTCTTAGGACATCAATGTATCGTCACGAGCCGCAGTGTTTAATTTGGATTTGTCTGTGCATGTTTTTTTTTACTCTCATAGATTTTGTTACCATTGCCATGCATTATACGACTGATAGACTGCAACGGCTGGAGTTAAAAATCATCATATGTGTTCTACTGAAGAAACAAAGTCACCTACATCTTGGATGCCCTGGGGGTAAGCAGATAAACATCAAATTTTCATTTTTGGGTGAACTATCCCTTTAAAGTCTTTATAGAGTGACTTGCAAGTTTCTTTTTTTTTCACCCGATGCTTAACAGAAAATTTACAAATAGAAAAAGTATACAAAAATTATATATATATATATATATACTGTATATATAAGAAAATAATGACAATTAAGGAACACAATTGGAATTTTTTATGTTTTTTTTTAACGAACCCTGGAGACAAAACACTTGTAAATAGCAAAATAATAATAAATAATAAGAAAAAAATACTATTGACAAAATATAATCAGTGATGTAGGCCTATCATTCAAGGACTTTCGAGAACATGCTTTTACTGATTTCACCGTAAATTTCAAATAGCCTTATTTTGCCTTTTAAAAACAGTTTAACAAAAGTTAAACAGTTTAACAAAAGTATGTTTTGTTGAGTATAAAATAGGCTAGATTCTCTATATTATAATTTTTTTTTTTTGTATTTTACTGAATATTGTTTACTGTACAAGCACACATTCACACTAAAAGCATCAAAAGCTGAATAAACTACTTCGGTTCATAAGCAACATTGTGCTGCGTCGCTCAGCGCTTCCTGCAGTGATTGCATTCACATGCATAAGAAGAAAGGTAGCGCTTTCTATTTAGTTTCATTTCAGCCCACGGACAGATCAATAATGATGACATCATCAGTAAAAGCCTGCTGGCTGACACTTTTCCACCAATCGATCGGTCGGGCACAGAGATGCCTGCCAAATCGCCTGGGAAAGCTCTGCTGCCACAGCAACAGCTCCAACAGGAAGCATGACAACCAGCAAACCATAAGACGCCCACACAGAATTCCTTCGCGTTGTTCATCTGTGCAAAAAAGCCCTGGCATGTACCGTTCACCATCAGTGTACTGTATCGCAGCAGGAGTTTCTGATGTCTAATCTATGAGGACTTTCAGAACAAAAACATTAATTACCTTTGTGTTTTTACTGAAAATGTTTTTTACATTTATCTGCCGTATTAGTTTTGTTCTCGGCTTGTTTTTTTCTGATAAACCACTGCCAGAATCTTTTTCCAGTTGTGCGAAGCAGTGTAAAGCATGTGCTGCTAGTATACCATTATAAAAACGGCAGTGATTTGCAGTGCAGCAAATGCGATATTAAACCAGCGTGAAAACATAATCATGAATATAAAGTACAATCACACCAGTTTAAAATGTGCAGTACGACACTACATGTTAGCATACCATTAGCACAATAGTTGGATACAAAATTCTGCCTTCAGGCATCTCTCTATAAATAGCTGAGAATGAGACAGGGGGCTTTCAATAATTCAATTATTCTACCACATTAAAAATGAGAGAGAGAGAGTGAGACAGAAGGTCATGTCTACAAAAAATATGCTGCTCTGTTTTTCAGTTCATACCCAGACACACACAAAACCCACAAAGATGTTGTGCTTGTTGCACCCAGTTGTGTAACTCATCATTTAATTGAAATCATAACAAACCAAACTTGGGTACATTGAAAATCTATGTTAAATATATGAAATAAAAAGTCAAGCTAAAATTAAATGTTAGACTTTACAGAAAAAGTTTGTCTACAAAAAGGATTGATGAAAATTAGAAATAAATCAAATCAGTTTTGTTCCTCATTTACATTGTAAGTAATTGGCGTTGAAGTGTGTAGCTTGTCTTTGACGTGGGTGTATACAATTTACAGTTTAGCATATTAAACTCTTAAACGGAGGCAAGCAGGACTCCTTTTCCAGTGTGTGTGTGTGTGTGTGTGTTTTAACACAGTGATGTGGGAGTACAGCTGGGACCTGGTGTTTGCTGATCCAACACTGACGCTCAAATAAGAGCCAGATATTTCCCACTCTCTCTTTCGCTTTTTCTCCAATTTACTTACTCTTTAACCTCTCGAAGTAATATGTGTTTATTGCTGTAATAAACAGCATATCCCTGAATCATCCTGTAAGGTAAATTATTCTTATTTGATGATGATGTCCCACATGGACCTGGAATGTAAAGTTTGACTGTACTCAGATTTGCTACCATGGAACCAGTGGAAACAGAATAACGCTTACTCGTGCCAGTGTGTGAGCACATGCCGTGAACGTGTGAATGTCCTGGTGGATTTCTAAAGACCATCTCTCACTGTCATGCGTGATTCAACATTATAACTACTTGCTAAAAGTACATAATTATATCTAGCACACTGACCAAGCTCAGCCAAATACTCCCCCAAGTCCTGTTAAATCACCACACACCCTCCCACTACAGCCATTAAAAGTCAAACATCACCTATAACATTCATAGAACCAAAAACACACACACAAAGGCAGAAGAAAAAGCAGGCTCTCAGTGGTTCAATATAAGCATGTGTGTGTGTCCTGTGGTTGAAGTGGTGAATAATGCAACAAGCCCTTTAAAGTTTTATACAGAAAAAAAGAAGTCTCAGAAACCAGATCTGGATTTATACAACAGCCCTTTCTCTCCTTTGTCTCGCATTAATGCATGGCCACTGGCACGAGGCAAAAACTGAAAAGAACCACTGAATTCATGAAAATGAATTATAGAGAGAGACAAAATCTATAAACCCTGGATTTTTCTCAGAAAACAGGGTGAATAACAAGAATGAGGTGAACGTAAACAACACTTGAGACACATAAAAGATGTAATTGGGTTTTGCTTGCCACGTACATAAACTTTTCTCATTCTAAACAGCATTAGCACCATCACTGATAATAACTGAAAATACCACAGGAATAGTAGGAATAATTATACGTGTATTAAGTTTTGGAGTAACCTTCATGTGCATGTCAAAAATGTGCAAAGCAATTTAAACAATTAAGAAAAATTAAGTGAATAAGTGCAAATAGGCCATACAAATGAGAGAGATCAGTTCTCTACACTTAATTCTGCATAGCAGGAGTCTGACGAGGACAATTTTTTTCAGTCAAACTAAACAAAAAAAGAGCAGAGTTGGCACGTTAAAACCATTTCTACTTGAACCACTTTGGAAACTATTCTATTACTTCCTTTTACTCATTTTTCTCTTCACAGCCAAAAATGCAACTCAATAAGGACTACATTACCCATAAGCCCAAGTGCTGGACTACATCAATCTGCTCTCCATCAGAACCAGATGCTCTCCGTCCTTGTTTGACAAATTGCTGTTGCTCCAGCTCAGGAATATCTAGCTATCCGTTTTTTGCTCTTCTACATTCCTAATTTTTTTCTTTTTACATGTACTTTTCTCTCCTCCCCTCTCTTATCGCATTCTTCCTTGTACAAACATGCTCACATAATGTACATGCTCATATGCTCAAAAGCTCTCTCTACCAACCACAAGCAACTGGATACATCAGACCTATTCAGAGCCTGTAATGAGGTAGACATAGAACAATAAACGTTAAAATAAATTAGGAGTGAAATAAATGGAGCACAGTGTGAGTGGAAAAAATAGCATCTATAAAGAAATGGTGAAAAAAGAGAAAAAGCAGAAATGTGTCAAATATGGAATAATGCATACATTCTTGAATAATAAAAACATTAACTTTTACCATATGCAATAAATAGAAGTACAAATCAATTGAATAATAACATTTATATAATGGTTAACTGCATATGCTTGCCAAGATATCAAAGTCTTGAATCAAAAGTCATAGATTTCAATACAAACACAAACATTTCTTATCAAATTCTTCCAGACCAAAAGAATTCAGCTAATACTAGCCACATTAATTTCATAGTCTTAGTTGTTAATATTTTATTTATTATGAATCTTTTATTTATTGTTTATTATTATTATTATGAAAAAAAATCTTAAAAGGAATAATTCACACAGAAATGAAAATTTACTCACCCTCATGCCATCCAAGATATAGATGAGTTTGTTTCTTCAGTGGAACAGATTTTGAGAAATTTAGCATTACATCACTTGTTCACCAATGGATCCTCTGCAGTGAATGGGTGCCGTCAGAATGAGAGTCCAAACAGCTGATAAAAACATCACAATAATCCACAAGTAATCCACACCACTCCAGTCCATCAATTAATAATCATCTCTTTGATCTGTGCATATTTCTTTACTGATTCAGACGAGACGACTTTTTCAATGGAGGAAGCAATATTATGGATAGAGGACTCATATTTTAACCAAAAGCAACAGTTTGAAGTTGAAAACGTCTTGATGGATTTGTTTCTTACAAACACATTGCTTTTCACTTCACATGACATTAATTGATGGAGTGGAGTCGAGTCATCATCACAAAAAGTGTCAGTGGTCACTAAGGAGGCGGCGTTCCCGTTTCAACCCTTTTGGGATTCTTATTATGTCTGGGTTCCTATTTTAAAGAACCTACTTTGGAGATCAGGCTCCTGCGGCAGCAGACGAGGCCTAATCAACTCGAACAATGCCAGAGACTTTTAATCATCAACATGCGAGTCATCCTGCTCCTCAAAGACGAGACCGGAAAGCAAATGTTAACTAGCTTTTAAACTTTTCACAAACATGTCAGAATGTTTTCTAGGTAGTGAGCAGAAGCATCTGAATTTGTCTCATGATCAGCAAACAGACTGCCACAATTGACGTTTGGTACAAATGTTGCTAGTAAAGTAAAGTCAGACACGCTGACAAACAACTGACCTCCCTGAAATGTTGAACACAGAATTGGAAAAAAATGTTGTACTAGGCTGCTGCAACAACCAGAAAATCTGTCAATCAGGATGAAGCTTCTCCTGTCTTGAAATATAGAAGGCATCCTCTGTTCAGGTACTGTATCCCAGCAAACAATTTTGCGTTTAAAAGACGTCTATTAGCCGTCTAAACACAGCCCAGACGGCTAAAACAAGGCTAAATTTAGGCTGTCAGTGAAAATTTAAAAGACGTCTAATCATAGCCCAAGAATAGACTAGTCATCAATTAGACCGCTATTAAACGACTACATATATACGTCTAATAGATGGTGAATATGGGTCTAGGCTGAATTTGGGCTGTCAGTGAAAATTTAATAGACGTCTAACCATAGCCCAAGAATAGACTGGTCATCAATTAGACTGCTATTAAATGACTACATGTCTTCATTGTGGACAGGAAAGCAAACACCAAAACTTCTAGAGGGAAAAGACAGAATTAACATTCACTATAATGCAATTGGCAGACAATTTTATCCAAAGCAATTTACATTGCATTTAAGGTAGACGTTTACATTTGATCAGTTCTTGTTTTCCTTGAGAATCAAACCTATGATCTTGGTATTTCTAGCACTGTGTTCCACTGTTTCAGCTAGAGGTGCACTTAGGGCTTGTCCGAATCCACTTTTTATAGTTTAACTATGGGAAAAATGCTGGTGCATGCTCTAAAAGGGTTGTCCCTATCTTCTTACCCAGCAAGCAATTTTGCGTTTAAAAGACGTCTATTAGACTTAATTATTGGTTTTATTTCTTGTTTAAAATGCCTCCCAACTGCATTCCTCAAGTCCAACTCTGTTGCTGCCGGGAAGTTGGTCATCACAGCATCTGCCAAATAAAGAAAAAAAAAAGCACAAGAAAAGCTTGACGTAATTTTTTACTTTAATTACACTAATTGTGACAGGGAGTCATTCTCTTTTGCTTGGATGCCAACTAAAAACAAAAACGATATATATAGTGCATCACCATTCAGTGTGTTAAAGGGGTCATATGATGAAAGTTTTCCTTTCTCTTTGGAGTGTTACAAGCTGATTGTGCATAGATAAGATCCCTGAAGTTGCAAAGACTAAAGTCTCAAAACCAAAGAGATATTCTTTTGACTTCATAACAACACAGTGATAGCTGCTGTAACTAAAAAGTACAAACATTAACCTCAAATGTACATGGAATACTAAAGTCACCCCCTACCGTTTTATTTCATTATGTTTTCTGTTTGTACTGTTTAGGTTTTAATGCTGCATTGCACATCTGAGCTATTTGCACTTATTATTTGTATTCTTAAGCTTTACTATCAATTTGGAAGTTTCAAAATAAATCTTATTGTAACGTTACTTGTACAATGACAAAGATATTCTATTCAATTAGCTCATGCTCAATATAATAATTAAAATAAATGATGGACTTTGTCAAAGATGAGAGCTTTAGTGAGGAAATGTTGTTTTGGAGAGGGTTTCTTTTTTTCTTTTTTTTTTACCATTGCTGCCCAGATTTTTTCCAGATGTTGAAACTCCTCCTCAGTTTCTCCAATTCTTCTGAGTGTGTTCACTGTATAAATTAATATGGATTAATCTTTGTCAAAGCTGTGTTTGTTCTGTGGTTTGCTCTTTGCTCTTCTTGCGCTGTTTTAAAATCGATTGAGTTTGTAAACACGTACAAATGATAAAACTTTTACTCTATAAAATTTTGCAATTAATCCTCTGAACACATGCATGCTGAACCGTGGGCCTAGTCAC
>NW_015631145.1:1156619-1157224 GCF_001515625.1 Sinocyclocheilus rhinocerous | reverse complement strand
GTATTGAACATGTCAAAGAAATGAAACCAAACACCCTGTAAACGCTGTTGACTTTGCTTACATGATGGAATATCATACATCTCACAAGTTATTTTGGCAAAAAACGACATGAAACCAAATTCAAGGTTATTTGGGCTAGAAGTGGGTTACACATAGCTGGACTGATCGGGTCTATACTTAACCGAGACGTTGAAATGACGGCTATTGCTTGCTGGGTAATGAGTAATGGGTGTGTTTTGGGCATAACGTGCAATAAACCAATCAGAGTCTCATCTCCCATTCCCTTTAAAAGAGCCAGTTGCACTCGCGCCAAGGCGAATTTGCTATTTACACGGCGGAATTTGCAAGCGCAAAGAGAGAACGCGTCTCCAGAGAGGAAACGATCTGCTCGTGCGCTAGCAAATAGGTAGCCTAATTTTAAAGGGGTCATATGATGCGATTTCAAGTTTTCCTTTCTCTTTGGAGTGTTACAAGCTGATTGTGCATAGATAAGATCCCTGAAGCAAAGACTAAAGTCTCAAAACCAAAGAGATATTCTTTATCAAAGTTAAGACTCTGTCACGCCCCCCTAAAACGGCTCGTTCTAACACACCCCACATATCTAC
>NW_015631145.1:1150745-1156585 GCF_001515625.1 Sinocyclocheilus rhinocerous | reverse complement strand
CTCTTTAAATAACAAAAAAACTACTGCGCCATTGACTTTAGACCAGGTTTTTGTTGATCAATGGCGCAGTCTATTTCAGTTGCCTCAAAATAGCAACGTGCCAACAATGCGCCTGAACACACCTCATTTTCAGACCAGCACGCCCATGAGCGCAAATGCATTTGCTATTTAAACAACGTGGCGCAGGACGTGAAAATGACAACTGCGTCAGGCTGAATAAACTAGCAAAAAACACTTGCGTCGCCCCTGGCTCTGCATTGCGCCGGGTGTATGATAGAGCCCTTTATTTGAGGTGTTTGAAAAGACAAATATCACTTTGAAGTCAACTTTCCACTATCTCCAAGATTCACATACAACTGTCCCATTTCACCGCCTAGTTTCAGTCGCACAGAACTTTCACATTTGTTGTGAAGCAGCCAATTCCCTTCACTTAATAAATAAATAAATACTGAATGTATCCACAAACAAAACAAATGGCCGGCAATATGTCTGAAAGAAAAAATAAAGTAGTTTTTTTTAGGGCTAATCAATGTAAAAAATTAGGTTACACTTTATTTACCCGTTCTCACTGTTAAATAGCAAGCATAACTAGCATATTGGCAGTTTACTTATAAAGCACATATTAATGTCTTATTCTGCATGACCATATTTTAGATCCCTTAACCCCATACCTAAACTTAACAACCTTACAATCTGTTAATAAGCAGCCAATTTTGATCACAGTTTTGTGAATTACTTGTGAATTATTGTGATATTTTTTATCAACTATTTGAAAGAAAATCAAAGTCGTTTTTTTAGGGTTAATCAATGCAAATAACTATTTAACAATTAATAAATATTTCTTAGTTTTTTTCATAACCAAATTATTCATAACCACTTATTTTAGAGGAATACTGTACAAATAATAATGTTTTAGTGGAAAAAATATTGGCAATGCTCACGTTTTGATCATGTGAATGCATCATACATCATTCGTTTAAAAAAATCTAAATATTTTAGTCATCCAGAGTTCAAATCAGATCCGAAAATTTTTCATACCCATATGATCGGAATTGCATGCAACTCCATCAGAAATTAATGACTTCTGGACTGTCGTTTGTCAGAAATAGTGAAGAGTAAAGATATACTTAGGGTTAAGGGTTTTGCAAGCAGGTGTTGAAGCGAGGTCTGCTATTGTTATCTTGCTGACGCAGACAATAAAATGGGCAAAAATTACTATAGATTTGCATTGAAGGAGGGACCCTAGACCTATCTAGAGACCTGAATATCATAGATGCTCATTTGACCTTAGCAACCACATAACAACACACTTGCATTGTGGCAGTGAGTTTTACATGAGAAAGCAGTGCTCACACTTTCTTCAGACAATGTAAAAAAATCTTGTTTACTTTGCAAGTTTCTATTGGTTTACATTCCATTTCTCATCTCTGATCTCTCTTTCCATTCTCTCTCTCGGCTCACGGACCACCCGTCGTTTTTTTCTGCTACTTTTCCGTTCCTTGCTTCTCTCGCATTCTGTTATTCCCTTTCCCTTCGTCTCAGTCTTTCTCGCTCTCAGCCAGACAGTGTTCCTTCTGTGTTGTGACCTGGTTTAACAGTAACAGTAGAACGGAGCTAAAACAAAACCAGCCTCTGTGAGAGTGTGTGTGTGCGCGTTTTTGTGACAAATGAGGACATACATTTGTATAATGACAAGGGTATGACATAGGTATTACAAGGAGAAGGTGACTTTTCAGGACATTACCCCATGTCCCCACTTTTCAAAACGCATATAAATCACACAGAATGGAGTGTATTGAAAATCTGAAATAGCACAACGTTTCCTGTGAGGGGTAGGTTTAGGGGTAGGGTTGGTGTAGGGCAATAGAATATACGGTCTGTACAGTAGAAAAAACATTACGCCTATGGGATGTCCCCACTTTTCACAAAAACAAACCTGTTTGTGTGTGTGTGTGTGTGTTTAGACAAGTCAATGGACTAAATTTGTGTTTTCACTGGCTTTAGGAATTTGTTAATTGTTCTTGTCAGGGGTGTGCATATACTGTACATCAGGAAACAGGCAAATATTATTTAAATAACATCCAAATCATCCAGTGTTATCACTGTACTGCAATGTGTTTTCACGCTATTACACCCAACTGACCCTGTGTCTGACCACAGAAGAGTTCACAATGATATATCTTGAATATCTCAACTGTCACTCCAAGGCAGCTATGCAATTAAACAAAGAACAAATGGACTTTTGGCGCAAAAAAGGCATTTGCTCCGAATTCTCTGATATTTTCACCATAGAAATATATCAGAATGAATGAATGAATGAATGATGCAAAGGGCCAGTGGAGGGAATTTGGCCAGGACACCGGGGTTACACCCCTGCTCTTTACGAGAAGTGCCATTGGATTTTTAAATGTCCACAGCGAGTCAGGACCTCGGTTTAACGTCTCATCCGAAAGACGGTGCTTTTTTGTCAGTATAGACGTCCCCATCACTATACTGGGGCGTTAGGACCCACGCAGACCACAGGGTGAGCACCCCCTGCTGGCCTCACTAACACCTCTTCCAGGTGTCAAACAAATCTCAAAAAATATCTCAAACTGTGCTCAGATGAGCAAAACTACCAAAGTCTGCAGTCAAAAGACAAAGATTCTAATATAAACTCACCCAGACACAAAACTTTTCTCATTTAATTCTTCCAAAAGATTTGAGCTGGTATCTACATCAATTGAATGTCTCTGTATTCATTCTGTCTGTCAACAATTGTCTCATTTGTGGCTGTTTTTATTTCTCCTGAAGAATTTTAATAGAAACATCTGTTAACACATAAATAAAACAACCAAAATCTCCATTAAAGGGATAGTTCACCCAAAAATGAAAATTTGATGTTTATCTGCTTACCCCCAGGGCATCCAAAATGTAGGTGACTTTGTTTCTTCGGTAGAACACAGACGAAGATTTTTAACTCATACCGTTGCAGTCTGTCAGTCATATAATGGATGTGGATGGGAATCACAGCTTTGAGAGTCATAAAACATACACAAACCAAACCAAATTAAACCCTGCGGCTCGTGACGATACATTGATGTGTAAAGACATGAAACGATCGGCCTGTGCAAGAACCTGAACAGTATTTATATCGTTTTTTTACCTCATCTTGGATGCCCTGGGGGTAAGCAGAGAAACATCAAATTTTCATTTTTGGGTGAACTATCTCTTTAAGTCTCCTGAGCTTTGTAAGAGCCACTGAGTAATAATTCTTCCTCTGGGTTTATTTAACACTCACACTAGTCCTGCTATGTTTGAAGAGGAATGTGATGAGGAAATTAGTTTGATAAGCCTTATGTCTATAGTGGCAGACACAAGCTCGATCCGTGGACTAAGTTTCACAACCGTAATCAGAAAGTTATGTATCTGGTTACACAAATTTTCCAAAAAGGAGACTACAGGAAATATGTTAAAAATATGTTAAAACTAGTCTCAAATTTGTTTATTGTGGCCAAAGGTTAAGCCAAGCACAGCACATTAAGTGTGAGGTTTTGATCAGACTGCTGTGATTCAACATGAAAGTCCATTTACTGTTTTCAAATCAGTTTCCAAATCATAAGGAGTATTTTCGTGCATATCTACCTGTATGTATGTAGAATGTAATTGTATACCTATAATTTGCAGTTATCAGACACCAAGCAAAGAGACTCTCATTTTCTCATGGAATACACACACAGTCTTTTCATAGGTAGGTTTATGTGTGTGTCTATTCACACATTTGTCTTTGCTAAAGTGTGCAATATGTGCTTTGGAGCTTCTGTGAAACATTTGTTGTGTGGGGGCAATAAGTGACAGTGAAGAGAGAGTGTTTATTAACCAAAGACCTTCCAGCACAGATTGAATGTTGGTGAGGTTTTGATCGTGGCCACAGTGGGCCATCTGCTGGTATTCAATGAGAACACAATAAATTGTATAATTTATGCTCAATGAATAAAGTGTGTGAAACTTACAGTAATTACTGATATTAATCAAGGTCTTACATCTAGTTCTAATTATTATGATTATTATTCATATTAGAATGACAATACGTCATAGTATAAATGATGGTTTGTTGTTGTTTTTTTCCACCATAACAAATAGAATAATTTCCTCACACTTCCTTACCATAATGTTTCTGGATCTTTTAAATGTATTTATTTATTAAGTTTGTAATTGTTATTCCCAATGATCTTGATTATTTTAATGATGATTTTCATTAGTCTATTATTACTGTAATACAATAATAAATCTCCAGACACAGATTTTTTGAAGATGAAAACCAGTATAAATTAAATTCAGAACAACAAATACTAACTGGATGTAGAAATAAACACGCGGGATGTGAACTCTTAACCCTCTGGGCCTCTTCGGTAATTTTTGACCGAAAAAAATTATGTTTTGAAATTTTAAAAATCGTAGCTTCATCGGAATGAGATGACACTTGGTGACTTTTGTTGCATTAGCTATGTGAACACACACAAAAAATCATGGACATTATTCGGATATGTTAAAGGATCAACAACAAAAAAAGTCACACTTGGCTCCTTCGCGGTCAAAAATGACCGACATAGGAAATGAATGGGAAATAATAAAAAATATGAAAACCCAGCTAATCTTTTGGTGGTACAAACTACAAATCAGCCACTGTGTAGAAAAAAAGTGTGATTAAATAAAGAAATGATGTCTAAAAAACAACGGGAATCCAAAAGCGTCTGTATATATTGATATAGAGAGCTATACAGGAGGTTACGCAACATTACACAAGTTTTTTTTTTTACGCCTCCAGATGGCACAATTCTCACTTTAAAAAATTGATTTGACATGCCTTCACTCTATTTTAATGTGAAATATTGTATTTATTAAAAAGAAAAATACAGAAATGAAGAAATAAAAAATATATATTAATTCTAATGGGAAAAAAATAGCTTATTAAAATTTTATAAATATTGCATAGTATCATAAAATTCCCTCAAAATTATAAATAAGAATAAACAAATATTATTGAACAAAAATGTATTAGATTGATTTTCCTGAAGAAAAAAAGAAAAAGAAAAATTACTTTTTGAGTCTTCGGTCACTTTTGACCGCGAACGGAGCCAAGTGTGACTCCCAAACGAAGAGGCCCAGAGGGTTAAACAGGATCTTTTTATGCAATTTCAGTTCGTTTTATAAGTAAATATCTTTCACTTACCCTTATGTCTTTTGTATGACTGACACTTTCAAGGAAAACAACAGGTCTTCGAAACTTTTCAAGTGTTGTTCCACAGAAGAAAGTAAGTCATAGAGGTTTGAAACAACATGAGAGTGAGTCAATTATGACAGATCTTTTGAGTGAAACATCCCTTTAATCATGAGTAAGTGTTGGAGAATGAATGACACAAAAGTCATTTATACATAAATATAAAAGTTATGTATTTATTTATTTATTTATTACGTTTGTAATTGTTATTCCCAATGATCTTGATTATTTTAATGATGATTTTCATTAGTCTATTATTACTGTAATACAATAATAAAACTCCAGACAGATTTTTTGAAGATGAAAACCAGTATGAATTAAATTCAGTACAACAAAAAAAGTTATGTATTTATTTATTTATTTATTACGTTTGTAATTGTTATTCCCAATGATCTTGATTATTTTAATGATGATTTTCATTAGTCTATTATTACTGTAATACAATAATAAAACTCCAGACAGATTTTTTGAAGATGAAAACCAGTATGAATTAAATTCAGTACAACAAATACTAACTGGATGTAGAAATATACGAATTATATATATATATATATATATATATATATATATATATGTACTA
>NW_015631145.1:1135091-1149298 GCF_001515625.1 Sinocyclocheilus rhinocerous | reverse complement strand
ACACACACACACACACACACACACACACACACTCACACAGAGAAGTGACTCTAGGTGTTCTCCTCCTCTCTCAAGTACTCCTAATTGGCCACATGCTGAGTAATGTGACCAATGAGTTTCAGGGCCGGCTCTCTTCATTGTATGTGTGTGTTTGTTGGAGTTCATCAGTGCGTTTGACTCTTTGGTGTCTCCTACAGAAGGATCTGGATTGGTTTTACACTCCGGCCGAGGATCTACGGTTCCTCACGTTCTAGATCCTGCTTGAACACCTCAAAAGGTTTCACGCTCTGTCGAAAAACACTGAGGAATCCCTAATAAACCCCAAAGAGAGAAAATTGGTGAGTAAAACTGGTGTGTGTGTGTGTGTGTGTGTGTGTGTGTGTGTGTGTTTTATGCTCTGCACAGAGAAGTGACTCTAGGTGTTCTCCTCCTCTCTCAAGTACTCCTAATTGGCCACATGCTGAGTAATGTGACCAATGAGTTTCAGGGCCGGCTCTCTTCATTGTATGTGTGTGTTTGTTGGAGTTCATCAGTGCGTTTGACTCTTTGGTGTCTCCTACAGAAGTATCTGGATTGGTTTTACACTCCGGCCGAGGATCTACGGTTCCTCACGTTCTAGATCCTGCTTGAACACCTCAAAAGGTTTCACGCTCTGTCGAAAAACACTGAGGAATCCCTAATAAACCCCAAAGAGAGAAAATTGGTGATGAGAACTGGTGTGTGTGTGTGTGTGTGTGTGTGTGTGTGTGTGTGTGTGTGTTTTATGCTCTGTTAGATAAATTATTAGATAAGACTTATAGCTGGAAGAGAAAAATAGAAGATATTTTACCTTGGGTGACCATGACTAATCACAGTCTCAGCAGACAAACTCTACTGAAAGCAATTCAGCATCCAGATCTTCACAGGGCAGTGTGTGTGTGTGTGTGTGTGTGTGTGTGTGAATCCTTGTTTATTCATAAAGGATTTCATGACATCTATTTTTTTCTCTTAAAGGAAAAGTTCACCCCCCAAAAAAATTTGTCATAATTTACTGACCTTAATGCCATTCCAATATGACCTAGAACATTATATTTACCTAGAGCACCAAAGGTGATAAAAAAAAAAAATCCAGGCCAGAAACGAAATGCAATGAGGACCGGGTCTGTCAAACTCCAAAATAATAAAAATAGCACCATAAAATTAGCCCACATGACTCTTGCACTGTATAAAGATTGAAATTTAGGTCTTCCCCTCTGCCAAAGCTCTGAAATGGAAACCAAATGTATGACATTGATGTAATTTGGCACCAAGCATCATTGCTCTTTAGCAAAACACTTTTAAATTATGCTCTATTTCTCACACAAAGCTATCATATGACTATGAATATAGTGTATGAGTAATATAGACTACTTTTATAGTCATTTTATGGTGCTTTTTTAGTCATTTTGGAGCAGATACAGACCCTTTTTTCACAAAAAAGGTGGCAAGAACTCTTAAAAAATATTCTTTTCTATTTCCAAGGTATATTTTAGGGTAACTGTCTTTTATATATCCATATCTCTCTCTATTCTCTTCTCCCTCTTTCCTGACTCTCATCACACACACACACACACACACACACACACTTGAAATAATCATTTACCCATGAGCACAACCTACTCATTTGCACTCTGACACATTGAACTGTGTGCAGTGGAGAATCACTCAGTTTTAATCAGACCAAATCTCTGGTTAAACTCGTAACTAAAATCACCGAAACAAGACACATTTTTTCCATTCTAATTCAGCTTGAAGTTCACACAAGTAAACCATGCACGACATGTGCTAAAGTTCAGATACAGTGCTTACAGTAACTGACAGCACTATCTCAAACTCTCTCTCTCTCTCTCTCTCTCACACACACACACACACACACACACACAGGTCCAGGTTAATCTTATATCCAGGAATCAGCTACTCATTGTTTTGCTATTGTTTCTCATGTGTTGAAGAAAGCATTCACAAGGTGAGGTGTCATTGAGGTAGCTTAATAATTGCAAGATGTCAATCAAAGATATGACTGATGAAAGGGAAAAAATAAATCAAAGAAAATAAAGAACTGCTAAAAAAACGAATCCTGAAATGCAAAGAAAATGACGTTCTTGGCTAGATTTACTCAAACTACATTATTTAATTTTTAAATAATTAAGTAATTTGTACAAAATGAACCTAGACATCACAGCAAACAGAAATGTGCTGACCACGACTTAACATAAATATGTGTAAAATGTCCTGTTTGCTAATATGTATCATAATTCTGTGTAAAATCACATGGTGTCATCTAAAGTATGCCAGAATATTTAATACGATTAGGTGTACTGCAAAAAAAATCAATTTCTTATTCAGTATTTTTGTCTTGTATTCCAGTACAAAGATCTAAACATTCATATATCATATATCATATATCAAGGCATATTTAGATAATAAGTCTAAGAAGTCTGAAAAATGTATCAAAATTAATCAAATTTAGGCCTAAAACAAGAATTAAATATCTGCCAGTGAGGTCAGAAAACATAATCTTGTTTTCCCTTTGGATTAAGTTGATTTTTCTAACCACATTGGCAGATTTTTAAAATTTTTTTATTTATTGTTTTTTTATTTATTGTTTAGACATTTCGCAAGACTCATTATCTTATGTCATTTTGCTTCTCAAGTAATTATGCCTTGATTTAAGAATGTTAAGAATGTCTGAAAAACAAGACAAAATAAATTTTTGCCGTGTATAAAAGAAAAAAAGAATGAAAGAATGAACATTTGCATGCGCATAAAAGCATTTTTTCATACAAACTTAGTTCCATCTGTAAATATGACCAGCGTCACGCCATCAACTGAAAGCCCATCATTCATAAGCTAATGAAACCTCGTATAAAGGCAAGCAACAATATGGTTATGTGGCAATGACTCATGCTCCGTCTGCAAAGGGTTTGTGTAAATGAATGGCATTTATACATATGGAGCCATCGTGTAGCATCAGATGTCCAGAATGTGCTACACTAGATGTAGCGCTGACATTATCAGCTGTTAATCCATGGAACAGGACACATAAAGAGACGTGTGTTTTAATCGCCCTGTGGTCAGATCCGATCACATGAATTACATGCGCCGCAAACACGCACACGGCTATGGTCTCCTGTGATTTATCATGTGATGGATTCCCTCATGAAGTTTAGGTTAAGATAGAACATGTTCATGGTCTTGTCTAATCGAATGTGTACTTCAGGGACCAGGGGTTATATTGGGCCAGAATGATCTGGTGTTAACTCTGATTGAAGAATTAAAAATAATTATGATTATTTTGTCAATCTAATAACATACGCAATAAATGTGTCCTCATTTCTGATAGACATCAACTGACTGTATCAACAACTGGCAGCAACAGTAATTAAATAAATCCATACTTTATTAAAAGTTTTACAATTGGGTTTTGAACCCAGACCAATACATGCATTGTAAGTTTATATATATATGTGACCCTGGACCACAAAACCAGTCATAAGGGTCTTTTTTTTTTAAATTGAGATTTATACATCATCTGAATAAATAAGCTTTCCATTGATATATGGTTTGTTAGGATCGGACAATATTTGGCCGAGATACAACTATTTGAAAATCTGGAATCTGAGGGTGCAAAAAAATCTAAATATTGAGAAAATCGCCTTTAAAGTTGTCCAAATGAAGTTCTTAGCAATGCATATTACTAATCAAAAATTAAGTTTGAATATATTTACAGTAGGACATTTACAAAATATCTCCATGGAACATGATCTTTACTTAATATCCTAATGATTTTTGGCATAAAAGTAAAATCGATCATTTTGACCCATACAATGTATTTTTGGCTATTGCTACAAATATACCCCAGCGACTTAAGACTGCTTTTGTGGTCCAGAGTCGCAAATATGATCTAAGTTTATAAATATTATGATATTTGATGTATTTACGGAATGTATGGAATGAAAATGTATGGAAATATTTTCGAGAACATTATCCTAAAGTTCTGTCTGTTTCATTGTTGTTGTTGTTAATCAAAACTAAAACTGTTTCAATTTTTGGGTAATTTAAATCAAGCTGAAGTAAACAAATATTATATAAAAACTTAAACTTGAAATCTTAAAAATGTAAATGAAAATTATAAATAAATAAAAATAAATTACAAAACTGTGATATAAGTTTAAATGTAAGTACTAAAATTACTACAACTATATATATACTACAATAGTAATATGTACAAAAGTTTGGCCTCATTTAAAAAAGATTTTAAGAAATAATACTTTTATTATACATCTTTGCTTTTATTCAGCAAGGATGTGTTAAATTCATGTTGAAAAGATTTTTATTTCTAATAAGTCCTGTTCTTTTGAACTTTCTATCCATTAAAGTTGTAATGGATACAGTTTCTACAAAAATATGAAGCAGCATAACTGTTCAACATAATAAGAATTGTTCCTTGAGCACCAAATCAGCATATTAAAATGATTTCTAAAAGATCACGTGACACTGAAGGCTTTAAATTGGAAATTTGCCATCGCAGGAATAAATTACATTTTAAAATAGAAAATAGTTTTTTTTTATTTCATTTTTTTTATATCCATCGCAGGAATAAATTACATTTTAAAATACATTCAAATAGATAATAGTTTTTTGTGTGTGTGTGTGTGTTTTTTAAAATATCATGTCATAATATTACTATTTTGGTCAAATATATGTAGCCTTGGTAAGCATAATTATATTTAATCATTTATTTTATTGTTGTTTTTTCCAGTAAATATATATTTATGTAGTAATATGGCAAAATGCATTCAACATTGAAACTATCTTGTCTAAGTTCACCAGAAACACCGCCAAATTATAGGGATTTCCAAACCCGGAAATCCCATTTTAACCTCAGATGGGGATCAAGGTCAGGGCACAATATGCTAGAATTTGTAAAGATTGAAAGCAAACCTCACTCATCTTCAGCCAGCAATTTTCCCCATTAGGAAAACATCCAGAAGTGGAACATTCCCTCTCCTCACCGGGAGAGAAGCCGGAGGGCAAGTTAACATTTGTTAAATGAAAATGTGACACTCTGCTCTTATTTACAGTTTAACCTGAAGTGTTGGCTTCCAAACATCCTCAGGCACTTTCATTTAGTGTGCCTGCATAATATTTACAGACACATTTAACTTGTTATACAAGGGGCTGGTGCATTATTCTTTGTCAGGTTCTCTAGCACACAATCTAATATCATTAAGCAGTGTGACACACTGAAAAACATTGTGCTATTGGACTTCTTTTTTCTTTTTATTATTATTTCAGTGCTTTGCTTTTTAGTGTCAGACTAGGCCTAATTACTCGTAGTCATCTGGTAGAGAGAGAGACCGCGCAAAAAAAAAAAAGAGCGGATTAAACACACATTCCTGCTGTCTTTTCCACACACACACCCCACTGAGAAACATCACCAATTAAGTCACCTGGCAGCCACATCAGTGCAGAAGTACACACACTACACAACATCTCTGCCTTCTCTTCCTCAATAATAACACAGGTGACTAATGTTCATACTGCTGGTTCAAATGTCAAAGGAATAGTTCACCCGAAAATCTGTTGTTGTCATCCTTAATGTACAGTTCCAAACCCAAAGAGAGAAATTTTTTATATTTTGACAGCTGTCAAGTGCCAAAAAAGGATAAAAAAATACACCATAAAAGTAGTTATGGTGTTAATACACAACTTAGGCACTATATTTCAAGTCTATTGTATTAAAGTAATACAATACCTTTTAGTGAGTTTAATATTATTTATATTTACTATCAAAAGATTTAGTAATATTTTAAATAAGCTTTTTCTATATTCGGGTTTTTTTTTTTTGTTATGTGCTTTTGTCATTTAGTTTTTATATATATATTTCTTTATAGGTTTAATTTTTATTTCCATTTTAGTACTTCAACTTAAACGTTTTATAATTTTTAACGTGCTTTTGTCATCATTTTTTAAGCTTTAATTTCAATTAATTAATTTTAATTAGTAATTTTAGTTACTAAAACTTAATATCTAATAATTTATTTCTGTTTGTTGCCTAGGCAACAGTTAAAATTTTCATTTAAGTTTTTGAGGTTTAAATTTTAAGATTATGATTTTCATCTATTATTTATATCATTTTATTTCAGCTTTATTTCAATTAACGAAAATGATTTTTAATGGTTTTAGTTTTAGTTAACAATAACAACACTGGAACAGACAGAAATGTAGTAAGATATTCACAAAAAAAAAAAAAGAAAGAAAACTCCCATCAAACTTCATCCTGTATATTAAATCTAACTTATTGAGAACCAACACCATTTTCTGTTAATTACATCAAATCTGGCACCATTTTTTAGATGGGAACAGATTAGGACAAATTTTGCATTACATTACATCAACAATGGATCCTCTGCAGTGAATGGGTGCCGTCAGAAACTCAAAGTCCAAACAGCTGATAAAAACATCACAATAATGTCTTGTGAAGTGAGAAGCTGCACGTTTGTAAGAAACAAATCCCCCCAAAAAGACTTTTTAACTTTAAACTATAGCTTCTTGTTAAAATACAAAGTCCTCTATCCATTTAAGGGGGTCTGAATACTTTCCGTACCCACTGTATATATATCTGTATGTCTGTATACCTTTCCAGGTGCCATCCGCTTGCCAACTTTCCATCACCATGACAAGCACCACCAGCGACCAAAAGGCCGCCTCCTGCCCACTGATGGCCAAACCTCCCCGTCAGCGGCTGGTCAGTAAGGACGGACGGAGCCTGATGCAAGGCAATGCCCCAGGCTCCAGAGAGACGTGGTTCGGGGCCCTGCGGGACATGTGGGGGACGTGGCTGGCGCTGCGCTGGCGATGGGTGGTGCTGGCGTTCTGCGGCTCCTTCCTGCTTCACTGGCTGCTGTTCGCGGTGTTGTGGTACCTGCTCGCCCGTGTCAACGGAGACCTGGACGTGCCCGACCATGACTCCCCACCAGCCGGCCACGTGCTGTGTGTCAAACACGTGACGGGCTTCACCGCCGCCTTCTCTTTTGCCCTCGAGACGCAGCTGACCATCGGGTATGGCACCATGTACCCCAACGCTGACTGTCCGACCGCCATAGCACTGCTCGCCCTGCAGATGCTGCTGGGACTCATGCTGGAGGCCTTCATCACTGGTACACACCACAGTCTTCTACTTTACTGAAGAAATATGCATGAAGTCTATATAAGAGATATAACTTTCCTTGGAAATGAGGATTTTAAATTAGTTTTTTTTTTTTTTTTTACAGGAATATCCTAGATTCAATACAAGTTAAGTTTAATCGACAAGCACCTGCATTATAAGAAAAAAAAATAAGGCTGCATTAAAAAAGAAAAAAAATTTTATGGTGAGGATTTAAAAGCACAAATGTTAGCTAATAATTATAAAAGCATTTACAATAACTCTTGTTACAATTTATTTATTATTTGTCTTGACGAACCTTCTTTTAAAAAAAAAAATTATTACACAATTAAGCAAATTAAGCAAGTAATAATTTATATTTTTATTAATTTTATTGATTTACTAAATTATTTTATTTGCATTTTTTCTTTTAGTTCCTTTCTAATATTTTTAATTAAAATTTAGCATTTCTATTTTCATTCTATTTCATATATATTTTAAATTCATATTTTAAATGAGTTTTTTATATTTTCAGTTTCAGCTTGATTTTAAAGTTTTAGTAATTTTGTTATGTGCTTTTGTCATTTATATTAGTTTTTTTTTCTTTTTCTTTTTTTACAAATATTTCTATATAGCTTTGATAAATTTATTTTATTTAAAATTTATTTTTATTTAAATTATTATTTTTGCAGTTTTTATTATAATTACTTTTATTCTATTTTCTAAAATACAAATTTTCTGGTTTCATTCAATTTCATTCTATACATTTCAAATTCAAACCTAGCATCTCAAAAAAGAGAAACCTCTACCTCTTCTATTAAAATTTATTATTTGAGCTGTAAATCTGTTTAAATCATCACTTTCACAGCATTTCGGATGTAATACAGACAGGTTAGTAAAAAAAAAACTCATGTTAATACACACACGCACACACCATATGTATAATATATATCAGACATACTGTATATGTATCATGTTTATGTAAAATGTTTACCAACCTTTGTGTACAAAAAAACCTATATACAAGACATTAACTTGTGCTGAACCTAGAATATTCCATTAAAGCCTAAACAGCTACAGTACATGGGTTTTACATTAAGGATGTTAAGCTGCTTTTCAACCAGAAAACATAAGCACATAAATCACACATTTCCATTAATGTTCATATCATCATCATACTGTATATCTATCTGTTGACTATTTCAACACGGTCCCCTGTTTATAGGTAAGCCAAACTGTAACTTAAAGTCTGAAGTCAACATATATTCTGAAAGAATTCGGAAAAAAACAAACATGTTTTTTTTTTCTCCAATTAGTTACCTCAGAAAATCTCACAATGACCTATAGATAAAGACTTCAGATATATGTACAGTCAGTCATGGGACTGAGTTCCCATGCTTTAAGGAGATCACCAGTAAAAGACTCTTTGATGGATATATTTTAAATAAAACTTATCACGAGTACTTTGCCTCTGAACTACAGGGTAAATGTAAACGCATCACAAATCTGGCTTTGTATAGCAGAAAATCCTGGTACTGAAGCCCTCAGAGGAAATGCAAAAGGACCTGTAGATGTCCTGCTAGTGAACAAGAAAATATGTAACAGTATGCACTGAAATCAGGGGTAGGCTACTTGATCCTACTTTAGAGTTTTAGTTTATTAAGCCACCCATAAACACAAATAAAATGTAAATGAACTGACAAATGCTGCCATCTTGGCTCAACTGCAGTTGAGCATACATGTTTTGTGAGCCAATCAGCTGAGCTGCAGATGTCATGTGACTAATCACTCTGCTAGATAACTATCCTGGGCTGCGTTCAGCCCTGACAAAACGGTGCAAAACGTTTTTTTAAACGGAAACGGTGGTGCGTGGAACACTCTGTTCTGATGACGCAAGAGTTGCAACTATGGCTGTCTATCAATGCAAGCAAGTGTCATTTGGTCAGTACTTGTCGTTTGAATATCTAGGGATTGTGTTGAAAGGTGCTCCACGCATTCTGTTTATCATTATTTACAGGCCTCCAAAATACTCTCCAGCGGCGGGCCCCCCTCCAAAATACTCTCCAGAAAGATTAAAGTTCAAGCTCAAAACCTTTCTGGGTTTTGAGCTTGAACTTGCCCCTGTGCTTTGATACCAAAGACAGGGGGAAAGTTCATTTACAGCCATTTATTACTATAATATAATG
Organism: Sinocyclocheilus rhinocerous; assembly: GCF_001515625.1. Lineage (NCBI taxonomy): Eukaryota > Metazoa > Chordata > Actinopteri > Cypriniformes > Cyprinidae > Sinocyclocheilus > Sinocyclocheilus rhinocerous. The sequence continues at coordinate 1,139,944 of NW_015631145.1, read as the reverse complement.
AAACATTTGTTTACAAAAAATTTATTGGCTGTCAACAGAGAAAAAAAAAAAGTAGTACTTTGAGTGTTTTTGACCAGGACTGGGTAAAAACACAAAATAATGTTCTTTTTAGCAGCATCATATGACCCCTTTAATAATTATGATTGTGAACAAGAAGTTGAATTGTAAAGACAGGAAGTAGAATTCACTGAATCACAATTCAGATAATGGTAACAGATAATTGCATTTTATATATTGTTTATATAAAATAGGTATTTAAAAAAAGATCAAATGACATTTCAAACCAATCTATCTGTCTGTAAAGAATTTTTAAAGACTTTTATTTATTGAATTATTTATTATGCTTTATTTTTTATTTTTTTAATTCCTTAAATTCAGTTTCATCTCTCATTTGTGGCAAGGTTTTTTTTTAAACAAACATACCTTTTTCAAAAATAAATTATTATTATTATTATTATTATTATTATTATATACACATTTTCTATTATTACTATTATTATTATCACCATCATCATAATTTATTTACCTTAATAGTTACATTTATTATTTTGCAGTTTTATTTAGCTTCATTTCATTTCCTTTCCTTTGTCATCCTTTCATCCTATTTTTTCCCATCACTTCTTATGTGCATTTGTGCCAAAGTTTTTCCAGACGAAAAAAAACAAACAAAAAAAAGTATTATTTTCTATTGTTATTATTATCAATATAAATACTTTCTTTATTCAATAATTTATTTTGCAGTTTTATTCACTTTGTTAAATATTATTTCATTCCATTTTTCCCCCCTGTCACTTCTCAGGTGCATTTGTGGCTAAGTTCTCCCGCCCTCAAAAGCGATGCGGTGGGATCCTGTTCAGCCCTCAGGCCGTAGTGTGTGAGGTCAGAGGTCAGCGTTGCTTGATGTTCCGCGTCTGTAACCTGCTTCCAAGGCCGCTGGTGGATGTGTGCGTGAGCGCCGTTCTCTACGAAGAACGTGACGATCACGAACTCTACCAAACCACGATGGAATTCAGCGTCGATAACCTGGGGTCACGACCTTGCCCCCTTTTCCTGTCACCTCTGACCTTTTATCACCCTCTAACTCCATCCAGCCCTCTAAACAATGCACCTAACATCAAACACTTGGAGTTGGTGGTGTTCCTCAACGCTTCTCAGGAGAGCACGGGCTCCGGCTACCACAAGAGGACGTCCTACCTGCCAGACGAGATCCAGTACGGCAGCTGCTTCGCCAAGGTGACGTCTCGGCACGGAAAAGGCCGGAGCAAAGCCGAAAGCATGCTCTATTTTGACATGCAGCCCTGTCCACTCACGCTCCAAAACACACACACCGGCGATGCACTGGAGAAAGAGCACGAGGTGGTCCAGATCAACGGGGAAGACAGTGACCGGGTGGAGTAGCAGTGCTTTATTTTTATGCAAGGGTGTATGATTTCATAAGGATTCTCCGCTCATGAAACGTGCATTTCATTTCACAACACAACCTCCAGTTTATGACTTTTTTATCCCAAAAGACAACCTCAGTTATTTATGGTCTGATATGTCACCCCGTCCTGTTAGAAACCCATCAAAAACATTTTTTGCTGCTATGGACACACTTGCGTTTTCCAGAGCAACACAGATGAGTGACAGCTGCTTAAGATCTTGTTTTCATATGGCAATAAGAGGAATCTCCAATGTTTTATGATTGTAACTGACCATCTTCACCCGGAATCCACTGACACCACAAAACCAAGTTTGAGCCCTTATTTATTCGGCGCCTGGACATTGTCACTGCGTTACCTGTCTGTATCTGAGTCAAGGGCTTGTTTTCAAAATATAAATTATTAAAGTGCTGCACACAGTGCTGGGTAGATTACTTACAAATTGTAATCCGTTACTGATTACAAATTACATGATGGAAATGATAGTGTGCAACATAAACTATTGGATTACGCATATTAGGTAATGCATTCGGACTACTTTTTGATTACTTTTAGATTACTTTTGACTTAAAATATATTCCATTCATGAAGTGTATTAAACATTACATTATGCCAGGGATTCATGAATGAACTACAGGGGGTTTGTGAATTGATGAAAAGCTGGAAGACTTTCTAAATGCATGAAAGCAGTAGAATTTTAGAAATGAAAATTTAAGAAAGAGAGAGAAGAAGAAGAAGAAACATAGCAATCAAATTATGAATAATTTACTGCTAATAATATGTAATAATGTTATCTATAAAAAAAGTAACTGTAATTTGATTATGAGCATTTTAAAAGGTAACATTCTAATTACAAGTACTTAAATTTTGTAATCTGATTACATAATCCAGATTACATTACAATCAGTTACCCAGCACTGGCTACACAGACAACGGTCATCCTTGTCCATAAAGAATTTTTATCAAAATGCATGAATGTTAGGGATAGTTCAACCAAAAATGAAAACTCTGTCATCATGCACCTGTCATCGTCTCATATCCACATAAGGTGGATGTTCATTTATTAATATAGAGTGTTGCAGTGATGACCCGGAAGTTCACATCACCAACAAAAACTCAATAGCATTCTTCCACAATTTTTTGGATTATTATTAAGTATGGTGGCCAACAAAAGTTTATTATTCTTACACATAAAAAGTAAAACGCTAAACATGGGCTATAAATAAAAACTACACCATGGTTGCATAACTTTAATGTCACCACCATTAAAGGGGTCATAGGATGCCCATTTTCCACAAGTTGATATGATTCTTTAAGGTCTTAATGAAAGGTCTGTGACATAGTTTGGTTAAAATTTCTCAATGGTAGTGTAAAAAACACCTTTTTTACCCTGTCAAAAACAGCTCTTTTCAGATCAAGCCGTTTTTGTAGCATTTTCCTTTAAATGTTAATGAGCTCTGCTGACCCCGCCCCTCTCTTTCGAGCTGCTCTCAGAAAGACTGTTTACTTTAGCCGCATTCATCGTGAAACTTGCTAATTAGCACATTAAGGCGATTTGCAAAGATTCATTACAAAACATTATACTCACTTCTTCTGAAGATGAGGCTGGATCACGAATGATTCGCGCGAACATAGACGCATTTATGTAGATCGGGGGCGCATTCCCTTCAGAAACAAGCATAATCCACTGCATCTTCAGTGGCTCAGATGTCGGGAGTAAATGACGACTGCTATGTTCATTATTACATCCAACAACAGAACACCTCAATCGCTTAGGAGTCATTATTGTCTACATCTGCTCCGGCGGTGAAACAATGGCGGACTGATGACAGCTCACGCATCTGAGATCGGCTCGATTTGAGAAAGGGGAAAACATTTAACGAGATAAAAAAAAAACACTGGGTGGATTTTAATCATTATAGGGTGGTTGTGTACACACACTGCCAACACACATTTCAGTTCAAACAACTTGTAAAAGTGCATGTAGCATCCTATGGCCCCTTTAAGCTTACAACAACTCTTTCAGTGTTTATTTATAACATTTTCCCTGAAATTCTGAGTTAGAATAGCTTGCAAGAGCGTGATTATAAACACAAAGAGGCTGTAAAAGCAGACTAGAAGTGAGAAGATGAGTTTATCTGTTCTGGACGATAGTGTTTAATGTCCCGATCAGCCTCTGTAGTCCCATTTAGACACTTGTTAGCGACCTCCTTTTTGAAAACAAGTAAAAGGAGTAGTACTGAAGGATTTTTATATTGTAGAGTAAAATATCTTGAGCTTGTGTTAACCACAGACCTAAAATTCAGCCATTTAACCAAAAACCCATTCAAAAAACCCATTGACTTCAGAAACCAGAAGTGCTCAAATGCTTGTTTCTGGGTTTTGGCCCAAAAAAATATGTCATCTCTGCAACACTCTTATTATTATTTAATATTCAATGAAAAAATTGACTTTTGTCGTATTTGGTTGAACTATACCTTTAAAGTGTTCATTAACACCCCTATTAAGTGCCTACTGATAAACTTTTCTTTTTCATGAAAAGTCATGAAATGGACTTTTGGATGGAGAGATCGAATATTGAACTGAACATTAACAGTGATGTAAATAATAAAGTATATAGATAAATAAATAGATTATTTACTAGATTCTTTTTGGGAAAGAAAATCTCAGTATTATCAGTGCAATGCAATCTATGCAATAAAACAAATAAAAAATTAGCACAATCCTATACTGGTGGCACAACACTGTATGATTTTTTCTCTGTAGGTGATTATATATAGCACATGTATTGTCTGTTTGTCAATCAGGAAAGACTGATTGCTTTCACTTTATTATTATATGTATAAAGCATGATTGTTAAACTCGGGAAGGCTGGAAAAAATTGTAGTAATTCAGTTTCCTGCAAACAGGCCACCAATCAATTGTTTTTCAAGCTACACTGACTGGAAACTGATGTGGAAAAGAAATGTCTTTATTTTGATATGTGGAAAACTAGACTGGATTAAAATATCTGTGAAAATGTTGTGGTTGTGTTTTTTTTTTTAATCCTTACAGAACATTTTATGCATTTTATACATCATTAGCAGTAATTCTTATACAGTTAAACAAAATTTATGTCAGCAACACACTTTATAGTGCATGTTTTGTTGACCAAGTCCTGTGCTGCCACCTACAGGCACTTCAGAGAAAATAAATGCCACCGATATAACAACAATTATTACATTTTGCACATATGGAATAAAACGAAGCCGCTATTTAACAGAAATAAATATATAAATGATAATTCAAAATATTAATAAACAAAATAATAGTATATAAATAACACTAAAAAAAACACTTGCCATATAGGGTCTATAATAGTATATAGTAGGGTTGATGATCAGAATTGCAAAAGCTGAATATAATATAATATAATATAATATAATATAAAAT
>NW_015631145.1:1126283-1135033 GCF_001515625.1 Sinocyclocheilus rhinocerous | reverse complement strand
TTATTTTATTTTTATTTTTTTTTAATACATTGATTTAATGGGCTTTATGTAATTGGCAAAACACTAGAGTTACAGGTAGATTTAATGAATATCTGATCAAATACTTAGTTGACAAATATGTAGAAAAAAGTTGACAAAAAAGAAAAAAGTGTCTTGACCCTTTCTCTCCATGTTTTTTTTTTTCTCAGTTGGTCATAATCAACATTTAGTCCACGACAATTAACAGCAATAATTAGCTGACAAATATGTAGAAAACAGTTAACAAAAAAAGAAAACGGAACAAAATGCATGATTAAAATCTATATATAAAAAAATAATAATTCTTGACCCTTTCTCTCCATGTTTTTTTTCTCAGTTGGTCATAATCAACATTTAGTCCACGACAACAACTTTGCGTGTATTTAACATTATGATTAACACTGAATAACTTTACAATAAACTTTTTAGTTTCTAAAAATATATAGTTGCTTTGATTAAAATAGAAGCACAATCTAGTCTATTAGAGTTTAAGTCCTACATTAGAAGTCTACTGAAATTTCACTCACGTCATCTCGTCTTCTCCTCAGCCGTCACCCACGAAACAAATTCCTCATGCATATTTCAGGATAGCTGTAAGCGGCTAATAACGCTAATGCTACTTGTTCAGTGTTCGGCTGTGGTTTTGATTACACATAGGTGTGAGGTACGAGAAGCAGTGTGTGCATGCGTGTATGTGCTTGTGTGCAAGTAAACTGTGCTCTCTAAAAGAACTGTAGTTTTAGGAGCAGAATGTGGACTGCAGCTCTTTAAATGCAGCACGCCGTTGTTTTCTTTCAAGTTCCATCCTCTTCTTCTCTTCTTGTTCCTCTCGTATCTCTGCCTCAAACTTACTGCGCACCGACAGAGCCTGAACCTACCAAACACACACAAAATACAAATAAAATGCATTTCTGTTGAATGTGTCATATGCCTACAACATAAAAATAAAAATAAATGTACTACTATTGCTGTATTCCTGCTAAAACAATTGATAAATTCTAAATTTTCTTGTTAGGTGTGTTTACTAAACTAGAAGCTGAAAACCATATAACAAAACTAAAAGTACTAAAAACAGTTTTTGTTAACTGAAATAAAGCTCAAATAAAATAAAATATTAGATTAAAACTTTAAAAAAGCTTAAAATTTGAAATGTTGCCTTGGCAATTAATTAAAATAAATCAGTACTAAAATTACTGCAACCAAAACTGAAATAAAAATCAATGCAATTTTTTATATTAAAATGCGTTAAAATAACTAAAAACATATATAAATATAAAAATACAAAAATAATGGAAAATATTAATAAATATTATAATTGTGTTTAAAATTAACACTTGCCATACAGGGTCTATAATACGATATAGCAACATTTCCCAAATGAGATTATGATCATGAGAAATGCAAAATGCTGAAAAAAAATTAAATAAAAATAGAATATAATATAACTATTTAAATGATTATTTAAAAAAAAAATTTTTACATAATAATATTTAATTATAATAATAAAAAATGTAAAAGGGTTCACTGAAATGTAACTAAAGTAATAACCCTATAACTTAACCTAAACATTCAAATATTGTTGCAAAAAATTTGACACGTTATTTAATACAAAAAATAATATTTTGAATGTTTAACATTACTAAAAGTATCAGAATGTACTTTAAATAAATAATTTAGGTCATAGAGGTTCAGCTAAAATAATATGTGTTTTATAGCGTAACAACTGTCCTCTGTAACATTATTGATGTGTTCTTTGCAGATGTCAGCCTTTCATGTACTTACTCTATATGAGCACAAGAGGGAACCTAAGAACCTGGGCGTAGTGCTTGCCCATGCATCAAAACACACTAACATAAAAACCCACAAACCTTTGCCTCAAAGAAGTCCCTGGCTCCAAGAACGCCTTTGGTCGAGACGTCAATCTCTGAAAGTCGCGCCAGAGCCATCAGTCCGCTCTCTTCCTGCAGCTCACCTGCCGCGGCCCTCCGGAAGATCAGCAGGAACTGACACAGAGATGGAGAGATTAGGATTATAGGGAAATTTCAATGGCTTGAAAGGTTATCAGCATTTCTATGCTATTCTAAAAATAAACACAAAAGAATCAGATATCAGCTGCCATGTCAGCATGTAAACCAACATTTCAGCTTTGTTTCACATTTTTCACACACACACACACACACACACACATTATTTATTTTATTTATTATTTACATTTTATATATATATATATATATAGTTTAGGTTTTTGTTAGTATGCCATGTTGTAGGGTGTTCTGAACGGATGCTTGGTACTCCTTATAATATTTTGAACCTACACATGTGTGTGGTTCCTTTGTCATGTAATTCTATAGGATAGCTTTGTCCCATTTTATCATTCGCCAGGTGAAAATCATCTAGGCTGACTTAATGTGATTGATATTTAAATGTGAAGCCACATCAGAGCTGTAATCAGAGATGTTATCTCACAAACGTGCTGTGATCGGATCATCTGAGTAGGTGAGTCTGAAGTGTTTCCATGGAGTGTAATCTCTCAAAAGATTGAATCACTAGATTAAATCAGTCATCAGGGACGATGACAGACTTAACAGAGCTGTAACTATACACACACCTCTCTGTAGCTGAGTTTGCCGTCATAATCTTCATCCACCTCCTTGATCATGTTCTTCAAGCCCAGATGAGTCTGTGGAGCTCCAAGTTTCTCCATCATCAGCTTCAGTTCCATCAGATCAATGAAGCCGTCTTTACCAGAGTCAAATCTACACACAAATACATATAAAAAGAGCTTTAAAGGAAAAGTTGACCTAAAATTAAAGTTCTGTTATTGTTACCACTCTCTTTGCACTCTTTTTCCATTATGATGGCAATTGATTTCATCATAATCAGTAAATAAAAATGAGTATTATCAGTAAAACAATTTAAATTTAAATATTTTCCTCATTTACAATATTTTATTATATGGCTTCATAAGAACTGAAATATAGTGCACAAATCAGACTGACTGTTTTTAAGGCGGTGATTTTAGTTGTTTTTGAAGCATTTTAGGAAAAATTTTCTGCATTACAAGTTTGGAACAACATCACCAATAAACTGATTTATGCTACAGTTCAAAAGTTTGGGATCATAAAGATTTGTATTTTTATTAATTATTTTCTTTTTCCAGCAAAGATGCATTAAGTTGATCAAAAGTGACTAATAAGAAGAAGAAATGTTTCTTGAGCAGTAAATCAGCCTATTAGAATGATTTCTGAAGGATCATGTGACACTGAAGACTGGAGTAATGATGCTGAAAATTCAGCTTTGTATCACAGGAATAAATTACATTTTACAATATATTCACATAGAAAACAGTTCTTTTAAATTGTAATACTTTTTCACAATATTACTGTTTTTACTGTATTTTTTTTTGATTAAATAAATGCAGCCTTGGTCAACATAAGAGACTTTTGCTCATTACAAAATCTGACTGACCCCTAACTTTTTAACACCAGTGTATATGCTGTTTCGGACCATCTTATCAATGCAAATTGAATTCTAGCATATGTATTACATCAAACTATATACTAGCGACACTCAGGAGTGAGTGTTGACATGAAGGTTTATCCAGCCGCAGCAGAGGGAGGCCAGTAGAACAGCAGGTGGAGAGTGACTGCAGAAACAGCAGGAAAAAGAGATTCTAACAGAGGAGAGTATTTATAGAGTCTCACCCAGCTGTTGCCACACCAACCAGCAGGATTGTGCGTGTGTGTGCGAAAGAGAGAGAGAGAGAGAAGTGTTTGTCTTGAACATTGTGTGAAAGTGAAGAGGCTGAGATTGCAGGAGTGGGCACGTGTTTCTATTTTGGCTTGAGTTATGCTTTTAGAAACATGGCAGAAAAGTACAGGTGAACATCACCTCATCTCTACTTCTCTCCCTCTCCACATAGGAAAGAAAAGCATGAATGAGATCACATTTATATTCTCCCAGACAGCAAAATGGAGAAAGTCTCATGCTTCTCAGATTTTCCTGCCGAAAAAAGTCACAATAATCTTACATAGTTGTTAGAAGTGATCTCATTATGAACTTTAGCTTTGCTTGACTTGCTCACCAATGGATTCTCTGCAGTGAATGGGTGCCGTCAGAATGAGATCCAAACAGCTGATAAAAACATCACAAGAATCCACACGCAATTCACACCACTCCAGTCCATCAATTAACATTTTGTGAATTGAAAATTGCTTCTGGCTAAAATATGAGTTCTCTATCCATAATATTGCTTTCTCCAGTGAAAAAGTTGTGTTGTCTGAATCAGGAGAGAAATATGCACAGATTAAGCTCTAAACAAATTGAGTTCTAAACAAATATGTTGGTGGATTTTGATGCGAGAGACAACAGCGGATGGACTTTTGAATTGGAGGAAACATTATTATGGATTATGGATTCATATTTTGCCCAGGAACAACAGTTTAAAGTTAAAACTTCTTCATGATGAATTTGTTTCTTACAAACACACAGCTTTTCACCACTCAAGACATTAACTGATGGACTGGAGTGGTGTGGATTATTGTGATGTTTTTATCAGCTGTTTGGACTCTCATTCTGATGACACCCATTCACTGCAACTAAATCTATATTTCAGCAGATGTGCATATTTCTCCTAAGATATTTCAAAGAGAAACATCTGAGACAATGTGAATGTTTATCAGGGTGTTTCATATCTTTGCTCTGAATGGCCGTCTAATCTCATCTCCTCAGCTCATTGTTTCTGAAAGGTCATAAATAGCTCAACTTTCACTGTTAAAGTGCTGCATAAAAGCCAATTTATTAACAATTTCACCCAACATCCTCACTTTCTTTCTTTGTCCCGATGTTGTTTTAACAACCCCCATTGCCTGCCCTGATTAAAAGACAACTGGGAATCTGCTGACCAGAACAGCAACTGCTTTCAGCAACTGGCAGCACACTCCTACACACACAGCCCTGAAATGTGTGTGGATGCATGAAAACACAAACTGCCCTGACGTAATTGCGGGTGCATTGCATGTGTTTGTGTGTGGATGCTCTCTTTGTCCTCTTTGGTTTCCTGCTGTGGTATTTATAGATGCCAAGATTCAGCTATAGAGCCTGGCATTCAGAGCAATGCAGTCTAGTAACAGCACTCAGGCTGATCCCAGGTCTGCTTACAACTGCAGATGTGCTTAGAACTGCATTATGAACTACTTGAAGCAGCATGAAACAGGTCAGGGTTAACAAGACTGACCTGGTATGTGAGAGAAAGCGAGAGAGAGAGAGAGAGAGAGAAAGAGAAATAGAGAATAACAAACAGAAAGATGAAGATGAAGTTGGCATATTGGTCCTGCCCTCTGCATGCCGGACACATTCCAGGTCAACAGCCCCTCCTTGTGCTGAAGTGGCATGAATGGAAAAGATAAAGAAATATACACACTTACACATAGAAATAATACATAATATACATTACTGTTTGGGGTATGTAAGAATCTCTTCCGCTCGCCAAGGCTGCATTTATTTGATCAAAAATAACAGTAATATTGTGAAATATTATTACAATTTAAAATAAACTTTTTCTATTTGAATATATTTGAAAACGCAATTTATTTGTGTATATGTACTGTGTTAGACTAACCAGGACTTGTCACAACACTTATACATTGTTGCTCTTTTGTTGTTTTGATTGCTTCTACTGCCCTCATTTGTAAGTCGCTTTGGATAAAAGCGTCTGCTAAATGATTAAATGTAATGTAAATGTATTCCAAAGCTGAATTTTCAGCATCATTACTCCAGTCTTCAGTGTCACATGATCCTTCAGAAAGCATTCTAATATACTGATTTGATGCTCAAGAAACATTTTATTTTATTATTATTATCAATGTTGAAAACAGTGCTTCTTCATATTTTTGTAGAGCCCATGATAAATATTTTTTTAGGATTTTTGTTTTTGATGAATAGAATGGTAAAAAGAACAGCATTTATTTGACATAGAAATCTTTTATAACATTGTAAATGTCTTTACTGTCACTGTTGTTCAATTTAATGTGTCCTTGCTCAATAAAAGTATTAATTTCTTTTTAAAAAAAAACTTATTGATTGCAAAATTTTTAATGCCATTATATACAGTATATATATATTTATATATATATATATATATATATATATAACTGTGATATATCTAAGTTAGTATCTAACTGTGGAATCTCACAAAAATATATGAATCTGATTATGTGAATATATAATTCGTAAATGAATTTCTATCTATCTATCTATCTATCTATCTATCTATCTATCTATCTAGGGCAGTGTGCTATTTAGGTGTGAGTTGTGTTTATGAATGTGTTAACTCTGCTTTTGACCCATTTTCCTCTTATACATGACATCTTTTTTCATCTCTGATGAAACTGGGTTGAACTGATCTGAAGTGGGCCAGAGTATGTACTTCTACTTAAACAGACACACCTTGCAGTCTTGACGTAACCTAGTCTTATGGGACAGCCACACTTTCATATCCTGTACAGTTTGGGTTAGTTTCCTATAAAACAACACAATCTAATAGACTTGACTGAACCACACTGTTAATCATGCTAGAACTACTTTATGTACATGAAAACATCTACCTGATCTTAAAGTCACTGTAAGGCATAATCAACCCTGGGATCAGCTAAAAAAAAAAAAAATCTGTTAACATGCTTATGCATGCATGTAATTATTTGGAGGGTTTTTTTGCACTACTAGAGACCCGGTTCTGAATTTGATGCCATTAAATGAATAAAAATATCTAATGATATGATAAAAATGAATGAAGGGAATTTATTTTTTCACAACTCTGCATGAAACCAAACAGACTCTCTCTCATCATAGACTCCTCCAAGTCCCTGCAAACACACGCACAAACAGACAAAGATGGCATTGTTGCTCGTGGAGTGGGTTCCATGGGGACGTCGAGTTTGTGAGTGGACCCTTGTACTGAAATAATGAGGGAAAGCAGGACAATGGCTGTTCAGAGAGAGACCCCAGAGCAAAACATTATTTTGGCACTGTTACAGGGATGCTCAGAGAGAGAATCTGTGTTCATTTAATCTGAGCTGCAGAATCTATTCTGAATTTATTCTTGTTATTTTATACTCACTGTACTTTTTTTGTAAACAATATTCCATTTCCATTATTATTTTATATAGTTTTCAATGCTTTTGCAATACAAATTCAACTGCCAATATAAAGCAGAGAGACATTTGTTTTAAACTCATGTTTAATGTTACATTCATTTTTATCTTTCAACCATTGTGTTAATTTCTGATTTTATACCCTGCATTGTTTTATATTTTTAGTATGCTAATACTACCTGTTTGTTCAGTTTACACTATTTTATTTTATATTTTACTTTTTTTAACTAAATTTTATGGAACTAAAGCACAGTAAATTTAGATTTAACTTTAATTAATTAGACGGTTAAGAAAATATCTAATCAAGGAAATTATAAACAAAAGATCAAGAATAATAAATGAGGGATTTAATTCGAGAGATGCATCAACATTCATTCTGATCCAAGAACACAATGATCCCTAAACTCTCCGTCACAAACAAGCACCCAAACTTCACTCTTGTTATGGCCTAGAATAAGATTTACCAAATAGCAATTCAAGACATTCCTATTGAGAAACTCGTATAAATCTTAATTTAGATTTAAAAATAAATAAATAAATAATTGGTAGCAACAATGTGGGTTTTAGAACGGTGTTAATGACTAATGAACTGACCTCTTGAACATTTTCTCCATGTCTTTGATCTGTTTGCGCGAGAACTCTTTAAACTCGGTGTAGGGGTTGAAAACCTTCATCTGCTTGGGTTTCGTCGTGCCGTCATGGATGTCCAGCCTGCGGTTGAGTTTCTCCGTCAGTTCAGAGGTGGCGTCGCCGTTCACTGCAGTGCCGGGTCTCTCCGGCGGCGGCTCCTCCTCGTCCGCTCCTGTCTGCGCCGGTGAGCCGGGTTTGGTGTCACGCTGCTCGGCGTCCAGTTTGCGCTGCAGCCTCCGTGCGAGCTCCTCGGATGACATTGCGGACTGATGCTCTGCCTCGCACGATCAGCTTGTGTAGGATGTACAAAATCTGCAACGATCCTTATAAACATTTAGCCTACATTATAATAGGGTATAGTTATCTTTAATATAGAAAATATTTGTATGTGAATAATTGAAAAGAACATTTTGATCATATTTTAGACCTTTATTTTTTAAAGAGACATTCACTTTATATTTGTATAACTATGTACAAAAAACCCCATATGACATTTAACCAATAAACACTAAAAAAAATACTTTCTCATTTTATTTATAGAACAATGATTAAACAACAACAATAATAATAAATTCTAAAGTTGTGGAGAACACAGGATAAACAAGAAAAAAAGACCACCATTTATCTGAAATAGAAAGCTTTTGCAACATTATCACTACCGTTCAAAAGTTTGGGGTCAGAAAGATTTTTTTTTCTTGGAAAGAAATGAAAGAAATTAATACTTTTGTTGAGCAAGGATGCATTAAAGTGATCATAAGGGCCAGTATAGACATTTATAATGTTGCAAAAGCTTAATATTTCAGATAAATGCTGTTCTTTTGAACTTTCTATTAATCAAATAAACCTGAAACAATTTTTACACAACTGTTTTCAACATTGATAATAATAATAAATTTCTCTTGAGCAGCAAATCAGCATATTAGAATGATTTCTGAAGGATCATGTGACACT
>NW_015631145.1:1110905-1124425 GCF_001515625.1 Sinocyclocheilus rhinocerous | reverse complement strand
TTGACTTGCTTTGTTATTTTACCTTGCTCAGATTTGTAAACACTAAATGTTAATAACTGTTACTATACTGTAATTTTACATACTTATTTAATTTAAAACACCATTTTTCTTGTTTTTCCTGTGTTCTCCACAACTTTAGAATTTATTATTATTGTTGTTGTTTAATCTATAATTATTTAAAGTATATTTATTTAATTATTATATATTTGGTTAGTACTGTACTGTAGTAATAACTTTTTTGTGTGTTTTATATAATGTGTATATTATTGTTCTATAAATAAAATGAGAAACTTTTTTTTTGTAGTGTTTATTGGTTAAATGTCATATGGGTTTTCTGTACGTAGTTATACAAATATAAAGTGAATGTCTCTTTAAAAATAAAGGTCTAAAATATGATCAAAATGTTCTTTTCAATTATTCACATTCAAATATTTTCTATATTAAAGATAACTATACCCTATTATAATGTAAATGTTTATAAGGATCGTTGCAGATTTTGTACATCCTACACAAGAACCATTATTACAAGTTTTATTTTATCTTTGTGCACAAAGTTCGTTTATTATATGTTAATCGTTCTAAAAGTTTATCTAGATGAAAAACAATTACAAATTCCTTTTATGGTATTTGTGGCCGAGGCGGGATTCGAACATCTAATTGTGTGTAGTTTATTCGGCCCGCCTCCCTTTAATTTCCTTCATTCCTATTGGCTAGTCACAGGCGTGGAAGGCAGCTGTGCTAACCATCAACGCAGCGTGGAAAAAGGATGTTTAGCAGCTCTGGCCACACGGTTTTGACTTCTTGCCTCCATAGACAGCGGGCTGAATATGAAGGGATTCAACAATCGTTTAAAAGACATTTAACTGTCAAAAACGAATACATCGTAAATCAGCACCGACCTGGCGTTTCTGATGCTTTAAAAGCGTAACTGCACCGCCTAGCGGTGGTCACAGTTTTTAATTACAGGCGGTCTATCTATACATTTACTCAATAAAAATAAACACAAATGAACAGTCTAAGCTTATTTTTTGTCATTTACTCACCATCCGCATGTCTGTCCACACCTATATCATTTTATACCCACATTTATTATTTTCATGCAGAATATTTAATTAGTAGTGTTAATTTTAATACACTCAATAATAAAAATGATTTAAAAAAACACACTAGTCAATTTTTTCATGATAGAAATTTAATAACTACTTTTAACAACAACAACAACAAAAGTCAAGCATGCGAAAAAAGCATTGTGGCAGGTTGCTCCCATCTGCTGGACAAAAGGAAAAAAGAAAAATATTTATTTATTTATTCAATTGTTTGTCTGTTTATTTATTTATCAATAATTCATAATTTTTCAATAATTAAAAGAGATTTTCCAAAATTCTAATTTAAAATGATTTCTGCACGTTTATTGTATAATTCTTGATGATTAAGTTATAGATATGCTGCATGACTTTGACGTGTTTAATTAGTGTACATTGAACATTCGAGTATGCAGAGACCAGAGTTGCATTGGAAAAACAATTCAAGTCAACCAAAGCAGTTTTAAGTCTATTAAAAAATAAGGCAGTGTGAAAGAAAAAAATATTTATAAGATCACTCAAACACATTCTTCTATAAATATTTAATATACGTGTCTATACACAGTATTTAAAACAGTTTAAATAATTAATTGAATGTTTTATATTAAATTCAATTTAATGCGAAGGTTGTTGAGGTCCTTTTTAGTCACGTGATGCCTGACGCACTACGCAGAAAGCGAACTCCTTATTATTCTTCGCACGTCACACTCTGGGTTCACAACGATCTTTTCGGGAATAGGTAACGTTAGGAGGAAAAGATAAAAGATAAATTCAGACCATCGGGACCTACTGTCATATTTCACTTTATTAAATGAAGATCAGTCACCAGACGACAGAAAATATATAGAACTGTGATATTTAGCGCTTCTGAACAAAATGACCACGGATAAGCGAAAGTGAAAGTAACTTATAGGCCTAATGTTAACTAAAAGCTCGTATCAGTATTTCAGTCAAGCGTATTCAAAGGTTATCATATTAGTATTTTGTCAGTTGGAACAAGACTTTTAGCAGTTTATTGACCGTTTGTTTTTACATTTTGATACATTTGTCCAGTGGTTGGCTCGACGTCAAGGCCATGGAGCCTAATAAGGTACGTAAACAGGAAATCTTGAAGATTGCTTTTTAATGCTTATTAAAAGGTTATGGCTTGTAATGTTTACATTTAAGTATGTTGTGGGGATTTAATGTCCCTGATAGGAGAGAGTATAATAAGATGAGGTAGTTTTCAGTTCGATTGTCATCAAGGCGAGGAAACACAAGCATACGTTTGTGCAGTAGAACTTTTCTACAAAGCAAAGGTGGGTTTATTTTTGCAGTAGGCTACTCCCTCTGATTTTTCAAAGAAAAATAGCAGATGTGATGTGCTATTTGATGTTAACATTTACAGCAGCATGGACGATTACCACGTGTTCTGTGCTGATTCACAGACATCTAGATATGACACTTTTTGAATTTGTGGTCGAGTAGCAAAAATTTTGATTCCTAATCACTTAATCACTGGCTCATCTAACTCAATTTTCCTCTATTTGATTGTTTTTAGAATTTGAGTTGTTTTATATGTTATTTGTTTTTCCTCAAAAGAGTGTACGCTTGAGATAACTGCTAAATGAGGCTATGGACACACATGAAGAGGAAGATGATGTGGGGACGATGGAGTGTGAACGGTAAAATATTGCAGTTTTATGATGTATTACAGTTTCTTTATTTGTCTGTAGGTCTTGTGTAAGTTGTGTAATAAAAAAAAAAACTAATACAAGAATATTTTTTACGAGTCATCACAGTCCATGGTCTTTTTTTCTTTTCTTTTTTAAAAATAATTTATCATTGACTACTTTTCTGCTTCATTTGAAGATTAAGACCAGATAAAGCAACATCTCCATCACCTTCAATCACATCTCTACAAAGTGACCAGTCACTGGATCGACCGATACGGTTTAAAGATGGATCTCAGAGTTTTCTGGTGATAGAAAGGTATGCTAATTTAGAACTGGAGTGCCAAACAGAATGGAAAAATGTCATGTTCTTGTTCTTATAACCATTTTTCTCCAAACCCTTAAATATCAGGTATAAATGCACATAAATTAAAAGTATTAGTATTAAAATGATTATTGAAAAAGCCTTCCCCCACCAAAGGTTGAGACAAGGTCAGTCAACATCTCCAGCACCTTCAATTACATCTCTACAAAGTGACCAGTCACTGGATCGACCGATATTGTTCAAAGATGGAGCAGAGCGTAAAAAGGGGAATAAAAGGTGTGGTACTTGCATACATTTTCTCAATATATTTCCTTGTCTTGGTTTTGTAATTTATAGTTTTTCAGGTAAACTACATTTAAATAATTTACTATAAGTATGCAATATTCCACTTGCATTTGTGCTGTTGTACTAAATTGTACTAAATAAACATTTTAAACAACAACAACCACAACAAAAAACACTTATCACTTGGCTTCTGCTCCACAACACTCACACAGAAAAGCTTTGAAAACAGTCAAATGTCTTAGTGTTGTTACTGTATATTAAATATTACTCTATGAATGATGCTTTAATGTTTGAAAGCAAATATGTTATTAAAGTTACCGATGCAAATTTCATTTTCATGCTGCGAATGACATGAATTATAAGTTATTTGTTTTCGTTAGGGTTATTTGTTTTGGAACGTAAGAACACACTCACTTTTTTCTTCATTGTTTGAAAGGTTGAGACCATATAAAGGAACGTCTCCAGCGCCCTCCTATACATCTCTACAAAGTGACCAGTCACTGGATCGACCGATACTGTTCAAAGATGGAACTCCGAGCAATGAAAGGTATATGAGGAATAAGAGTTTGGGTCCTTATTATGCATGTACTGGTTTACACAACAGATTTTCCTGGTGTGCTAATTTGATGGACAAATGCTATTTACTTACCCTGGTGTTGTTCTAATGCAGTATTCTTGACTTTTTCTCACCACAAAAGGAGAAATTTAAAAAACAAAATGCTCACAATCTATATAATGGCAGTGAACAGTGACCACATTCAAGGTTTAAAAAGGATGCAAAAGTATTACAGAATGATCCCATACAACTAGCGCTATATTTGGCAGGTGGTTCTGAATATATACAATAATGAAACTCAAATTGAATTGCAACTTATTTTTAGTGAATATCTTGACTTTAGAAGTTGGTCTGCTGTGCACGACTTGCTTTCATGACTCTGTATAAACACAGCAGTTCACTCTGGTGTGCCCAGGAAAAACATAACAAGTGCACCATTATGAGGAATCAAGATTGCTCAAAACACTACAAAAAACCAAAGACCACATCATCTTTTGTTCTCACTGAATCTTAATATTTAAAAATGCATTGTTTTTTGATTGAATCAGAATCGGCCTTTAAAACTCATATTGATCATAAAGGGGTCATGAACTGAGAAAACAAATTTCCCTTGATCTTTTGACAAATAACAGGTCAATGTACTATAAAAACATCCTGCAAGTTTCAGAACTCAAAACTTTCTTGTTAGTTTAAAAACAGCTTTTATTGAAACCAAGCTCAGAAAACGACTCGTTTTGGAATGTGCCACTTTATGACATAATAGTGTGGCTAAGCACCGCCTCCGCAGGAGAAGATCAACGCCTGCTTCTACATCACTGACTCTTTAGCCCCGCCCACTGATACACACTTGTAGTAGGAGGAGAGGATATACTAGAGAGACGCAAACACAGGATTACTCCATCAACAGAACCATACAGATGACATTACGAGATTACAAGACACTGTGTAGTGTAAGTTGTGAAAGATAGTCTTTGAAACTAGCCTTCCTTGTGATCCTAACAAATCTACATTGGACGCGAGTGCGAATTAGTTTCTCTTTCAGGCCAGAAGCGGCACGAATGCTTGTATGTCAGAAATAGAGCGGGACATCAGTTTACTGTCAGGGATTTATTGCGTCAATCCGTGCCACATCCATTGTAGACAGAAACGCAGATTATAATGGGTTCTGTTGTCTATAGTCGCGTTGCGCCACTCGCGTCCGGTGTAAACATGGGGGGAAATGAGCAAAGAGCTCCAGATCGCATCAGTGAAACACTGTTTGTTTGTTTGCTTTACTTTGCTACGGATTAATTTTTAAACAAGACAGTATGATGCAGCCTTTTCAGAGAGACTGAAAGAAAACGATGATACAGCGCTGAGACTGACTAGAGTGGATCCAACAGTAATGTCACAACACATAAGTGTGAATAAATGTGCTTTTACCACTATTGCATATTGCTATTTGATATATATTGATTATTTATACGTTTTTAACCCAAATGACCCATGTAGTTTTCAGAGTATGTCACAGCAGAGTCCATTTGTTATTTTAATAAGCGAAACTGTTAGCCAATCATAGCAGTGGGCGTTTACTTGCTCATCTTGAATGCGCCCCGCCTATAAAAACAGACCGTTCTGCAGAGAGGCTCAAAAACAGGATAGAAAATAGCCAATTACTTCTAAATTATGATGTTTTTTTTTAATGTAAAATCACACTAACATTATAATTGAACCTCACAGAACATTATAAAATAATAAAAAAATGCAGTTCATGACCCCTTTTAAATAAGAGTAGCATAAGTAAATTAAATAAAGACAATTTTAAAGAGTCTGTACTAAGTTGTGGTTTTCATGTCTGTCATGCACAGTGTTAAGCACCAGTTCTTTCTTCCCTTCAAAGGTTGAGACAAAGTCAAACAGCATCTCCAGCACCTTCATGCACGTCTCTACAAAGTGACCAGTCACTAGATCGTCCGATACTGTTCAAAGATGGAGCAGAGAGTTTCCTTAGCAATAAAAGGTGTGAGCACTTATAATTTCTGGTGGGATGCTTACAAGTTTGGGTATAAATACACTCATAGAAAGGGATTACATAGTAAAAAAATGGACCATGTTATTGGAACTAGGGTAAGGTTCTTCTGATTATATGCGGTTTGCACGCCTCTTATCTTGTACAGTATTTTAACATCAGGGTCACACTAGTTTGGGGACCAGGTCTCACTATTAACTAATTATTAACTATGACTTTTGCCTTAATAAACATTTAATTAGCTGCTTATTATTAGTAGGTAAGGTAGTTGTTAAGTTTAGGTATGAGGTTGGATTAAGGGATCTAAAATATGGTCATGCAGAATAATGCATGAATATGTGCTTTATAAGTGCTAATAAACAGCCAATATGCTAGTAATATGCATGCTAACAAGCAACTAGTTCATAGTGAGAATTGATCCCTAAAGGTTCTTTCTTCCCTTCAAAGGTTGAGACAAAGTCAAACAGCATCTCCAGCACCTTCATGCACGTCTCTACAAAGTGACCAGTCACTAGATCGTCCGATACTGTTCAAAGATGGAGCAGAGAGTTTCCTTAGCAATAAAAGGTGTGAGCACTTATAATTTCTGGTGGGATGCTTACAAGTTTGGGTATAAATACACTCATAGAAAGGGATTACATAGTAAAAAAATGGACCATGTTATTGGAACTAGGGTAAGGTTCTTCTGATTATATGCGGTTTGCACGCCTCTTATCTTGTACAGTATTTTAACATCAGGGTCACACTAGTTTGGGGACCAGGTCTCACTATTAACTAATTATTAACTATGACTTTTGCCTTAATAAACATTTAATTAGCTGCTTATTATTAGTAGGTAAGGTAGTTGTTAAGTTTAGGTATGAGGTTGGATTAAGGGATCTAAAATATGGTCATGCAGAATAATGCATGAATATGTGCTTTATAAGTGCTAATAAACAGCCAATATGCTAGTAATATGCATGCTAACAAGCAACTAGTTCATAGTGAGAATTGATCCCTAAAGTGTTACCAACATCAGTTCTTTCTTTCTCCCAAAGAATGAGACCAGATAAAATAACATCTCCAGCACCTTCTTCTACATCTCTGCAAAGTGACCAGTCACTAGATCGACCGATACTGTTTAACGATGGAGCTCTGGGGAATGAAAGGTATGAGCATTTAAAATTTCTGTTGGGATGCACACGTTACAAGTTTTGGTATAAATGTACTGATAAAAAGGAAATAAAAACGAGGAACTTGGAGAAGTCATTATATGCAGTACAGGTGTAACGGATTGTAGTTGAGTGTAGTTCAGTGATCCGTCTGGACCCAGACCCACAGTTCAGCACACATATACAGTATGCATATATATTTGTGAATTAAGTGCAAAGTATAATGATCATAGATTTCAATTCTATCATTGGCATGTTTTTAAATCTTGACAAATAAAATATTGGAGCGCTTTAAAAATTTGTTATGCGCTAAAAAAGCCGAAAGAGAACTCAATTCAGTATTCGCGCACTGTTACAGATAGTGTTTCAGTTAGCATGCAAACATGGAATTGAGTTATCTTTTGCATCTCCTTGTGCTTGAATGGAATTTTTTTTTAAATACCCGTCTTGGCAAGAACTCTCATAAACAGAGACAGTTATGTCTTAAATGACCGTACATAGTTAAGAAAGAAATCAGATGTGTATGATATTGGATATATTGGATCTGTGCCTTAGGTCTTAAAGTGATGGCAGCCTGTGAATACCTGCTGCTGTCTATGTCATTAATGCTAATAAAACACAATCTGTTTTATTTAGATAGTGAACATTATGCAGTTATTTCACATTTGATTATCCCATTTTTGTACCTGTACTACTGATAGACTTTACTGATCTTTAACCTTGTTCTATTGTATTTATCTATGCTTGTATTTTTTTTAAAGACTTCTAAGTAACAAATAGAAGGCAATGTTATTTTTGTTGGAATTTTTAATTAGAGTTTTGTGATCTTTTGCACCCCTAATATGCGCATTGCGTGCCTCTTATCTTGCACAGTATTTTAGCATCAGTTCTTTCTTTCCCCCAAAGGCTAAGACCAGATGAAGCAAGATCTCCAGCACCATCTTCTACATCTCTAAAAAGTGACCAGTCACTAGATAGGCCAATACTATTTAAAGATGGTACACAGAGTATAAGGAGGAGTAAAAGGTATAATTTACACCCATGTCCTTTGACTAAAAAAGAAAACAATATTTTTGGGTCTGAGTAAATTAGTACATTTTGTCTTATTTGACAACTTTATCAGTTTCCTAAGAACTGGTCAGAAAGGTCTGAACCATTTCAAAAGCACCACTGCAAGTGTTAATATTCAGTACTTAACATGAACACAACAATTACACAGCCAGACACCTTGCAGTGAAACTCAAATTTGGAATAATTTTAGAGGCAAATTTAATTCTGTTCAAAAATGAAACAGAGAGTATAAAGTATGAAAAACTTTTTTTAAAGGGGTCATATGATGCGATTAAAATTTTTACTTTCTCTTTGGAGTGTTACAAGCTCTTGGTGCATAAAGAAGATCTGTAAAGTTGCAAAGACTGAAGTCTCAAATCCAAAGAGATATTCTTTATAAAAGTTAAAAGTCAACCACGCCTACCTAAAACAGCTCGTTCCAACACGCCCCCACATGTCTACGTCACGATGTGTTCACGCAAAGAAAGAAGGCGTAACTTTTATTCTCGCTGTAGTATTGTTGCCGCCGCCGCCATGCTGTGGAGACGCTGTGTTTCGTTGTGAAAGTGAACTACTTTGTTTGGCCTTCCAAAAGAGGACGATATCCGCTTCCACTTGCCTTGAGCTGATCCGTGCTGGTCGCTGAGGAAATACATCAGCTTCGTGTTGTGGATCGCCGGATCGGCTTTCACCGTGGACGAAGCGGAGTCTCACGCTTGAGGTATTCGGCCAATCACAATGCACTGGATAGCTGGCCAATCAGAGCACACCTCGCTTTTCAGACAGATGAGCTTTGTAAAAATCGACGCGTTTCAGAAAGGCGGGGCATAGAGGAGAAACAATAATGTACAGTATGTGGAAAATGTGTTTTTTGAACCTTAAACCGCATAAACACATTTCATTACACCAAATACATAAAATAATGTTCTTTTTAGCAGCAACATATGACCCCTTTAAAATCCTTTTTAAGGAAGCGTTTTCTTCTAATATCAACAAATGTGTTCTTGTATCAAAGGCTGAGACCAAATAAAGCAACATCTCCTGCACCGTCCAGCACATCTCTGAGAAGTGACCAGTCACTGGATCGACCGATACTGTTAAAAGATGAAGCACCAAGTATAAGGTAGGTTACAGAGTAATACATATTTAAAACACACACATATACAGGGCCTAAAACTAACTTTTTGCCACACCTGCCAATGGCCGGTGACATGATAAAATTTACCGGCCACTCCAAAGAGAAAGGAAAAATTGAAATCGCATCATATGACCCCTTTAAGTGATTTTAAAACAAGCTTCACATAAACTATATTATATATGCATAAACTATACAAATTAATCATTATTCAAGCTATAAAAGTTAATCAGCGACTAGAACAGTCCAAGGATTTCTCTTTTCTTTTGTTCTTTGACAGACTTCAGCAGGTTTCACTTTAAAATCAGCGCTGTCTCTTTAAAAACCTGATGCATATGACGCGGATCTGACACATCCAATTTTCTCCCAACTCTTTACAGTCATTTAAGACTTTATAACTCACTTAAGACTACGTTTACAAAGTAACTCGCCAAAACCGCGCATTTTGACATAATTGTGTGTGTTTTCGTCCGTTGAAGCGTTACTGGTGCGCTGTCTGAAGCGGCTCAGCATCTGTGTAACAGCCGAATTGGCGACTGACACTGTTACATATACTCGCCAACGCCGATTTTTACTGGCATTTGGCGCTTGGCGAGTGTTAATTTTAGGCCCTGCACATATATTTATATATATATATATATATACATATATATATTTACTTGTTTGAATGTTTCTTTCTTTACCTGCCCTGTAAAAGTAACCTTTTCTTCTTTTCAAAGGCTGAAATCAAAAGGCACAACATCTCCAGCCCCTTCATGCACATCTCTGAAAAGTGACCAGTCACTGGATCGACCGATATTCTTCAAAGCAAGGTTATTTTCGTAAATGAAAACAAAAACTAAGATGAAAACGATTGATCAAAAAACATTTTCGTAAACTGAAATAAAATAAAAATTTAAAAATAAATGAAAAACTAAAACGAAACGAAACTAACAACAGTTATTTAAAAACGAACTGAAATAAAATAATAATTATCAAAAAATAAATAATCGTTTTCGTAATCATTACGTTCTCACCACACGGTGGAAAAATATATGAGCTGTGTGGCGGTTTAGGGAAATACCTGTAAATGGTGCATCATGCACGTGAGGTTATCTGATGGAGAGACAAAGCAGATTAAAGCAGAGTCCTGCACGTGTTCTGTTTGGTAAACCCGCACCAGCAGTACTTAACAGAACACTCGACCCGTTATCCGACAGCAGCACTAATTTAATTCTGTACCTGACCCGTTTGACAGACCGCGACCTTCTTGAAAGCAAGGTTATTTTCGTAAATGAAAAAAAAAACTAAGATGAAAACGATTGATCAAAAAACATTTTCGTAAACTGAAATAAAATAAAAATTTAAAAATAAATGAAAAACTAAAACGAAACGAAACTAACAACAGTTATTTAAAAACGAACTGAAATAAAATAATAATTATCAAAAAATAAATAATCGTTTTCGTAATCATTACGTTCTCACCACACGGTGGAAAAATATATGAGCTGTGTGGCGGTTTAGGGAAATACCTGTAAATGGTGCATCATGCACGTGAGGTTATCTGATGGAGAGACAAAGCAGATTAAAGCAGAGTCCTGCACGTGTTCTGTTTGGTAAACCCGCACCAGCAGTACTTAACAGAACACTCGACCCGTTATCCGACAGCAGCACTAATTTAATTCTGTACCTGACCCGTTTGACAGACCGCGACCCGAACCACATTTGCATTAAATCTACTACATCATGTAGGCAAAATTATTTATTTTCTCATGTAACACAAGAAATCAAACCATCATTAGGGATTCTAAGTAGGTGCTTTGAAGAAAAATAGACAAGCAGCGCAACATGGTAGGCTAATTAACAGAAACAAAGATGAGAACGTGCATCCTTTCTGTAAACAATACAAAACTTTTGCCTACATCTCGTAAACAATCTGCCAGGCTATTTTTTAAAAATTTGCATAAACCACATGCTTATAATTCTTCATAAATAAAAAGAACATATTTAAATATGCCTTTACTGTTAAATGTGATTGTCTCTCCTTAAACTCTGCAGTACATGTGGCCGTTGGTCCTTTATAGAAGCATTAAAAATAAAATTTATAAAATAAAATTATTTAGGCTACAGAAAGCAAGCAAAGAGTGCTCCCTAAGCTGTCATTCACTTCAGCTGCAGCGCGAATGGCTATAATGCGCAACTCTGCAAATCGAATTGTAAATAGAAATCTTTGACGGTCTTCAGACTGCAGAGCATGAACACGAATAAGCATGGGACCGTTTGAAGGCAGCTGCCTATCAGCGGGTATCGAATTGAGTCTAAATATTGGCTATCGGACCTGCAGTCCGCCCGCGCCTATTGATTCCCCGACCCGCAACGCAAACCCGTTTATATATTACTCAAATATTAGCGGTTAAATACAACCCATGGGGAGCCGCGTGCAGGACTCTGGTTTAAAGTGCACTTCGAAAGGTATGATCAGGCATAAGTGACGATCGATGCATTAGAGGTTGCATCACTGTAATGGGCTCATCTCTGCATTGCTGTTTTCATCCTGGCCTGCAGGGGTCACTCTCCTTGAGCCCTTTATGTCATGTTTCCTCCAGAACTGCAGATGGCGCTTGTATTATGAACTCTAGTCTCTCCCTGTACCATGTTCAGTATCCTGCTCATCAGCTTTGATTGCCCACACCTGTGTTTGACCCTTTATAAGTCTGTTGGTTCCCTGCTATTGTGTTCAGTCTTGAGCCTATTCTTCCTGTGTATCCAGTTGCCGGTCCTCAAGTTAGGGTTGATTGTTCTTGTATTTTTTTGGACCCTAGTGTCTTTTTTTTTTGTTTGTTTGATGGAAGCTCAGTTTTCTATGTTTATTTTGTACTTTGTTTCTCTAGTAAAGATTATTTTTACTTTTTGAAGATTCAAGTCCTTTGGCTCTTCTTGGTCTTCTGCTTTTGGGTTTAACTGTCTGGGAGTAGCTCAGGGAGTAATTTCACACTCTTGGAGTGCCAGAGACCCGGGTTCAACCCCTGCTTAAAGTAGCCTCGTTACAGCAAGACTGAACCATAGAAGCAAGCCCAGCGGAAGAGTCTTCACCACCCTCCAATGTTGAACGGATCTTAGCTGCACTCTCAGAGCAAGCCACTACCATTCAACAACATAATCAAAGCTGATGAGCAGGATACTGAACATGGTATGGGGCATCTGGAGGAGCGGAGAGACTAGAGTTCATAATACAAGCGCCATCTGCAGTTCTGGAGGGAACATGACATAAAGGGCTCAAGGAGAGTGACCCCTGCAGGTCAGGATGAAAACAGCAATGCAGAGATGAGTCCATTACAATCACCACATATTGTGAGAAGTTTTAATAAAATAAATGGGGTGAAAAGATGTTGAGGCTCCGCCATTATTGAATTTCATGATTGATGTGCGTTTGTTTTTGGGAAAGCGAGAAAGACACGACAGTTAGGCTACAGTATCGTGATTATGGTTAAATAAGATAACATGCATCTAATATAACCAAATTACTAGTGCTGGTCAATGATTTTTTTTTTATTTTTTTATCGCGATTAATCGCATGATTGTCTGTGATTAAACGCATTGTTTTGCACAAAATTCAACAGTGCATTCAAAAGTAGTGTATTGCGCACTTTTTTTTTTTTTCTTTTAAAGGAACACTCCACTATTTTTGAAAATATGCTCATTTTCCAACTCCCCTAGAGTTAAACAGTTGAGTTTTACCATTTTCGAATCCATTCAGTCGATCTCCGGGTCTGGCGGTAGCACTTTTAGCTGTAGCTTAGCATAGATCATTGACTCTGATTAGACCGTTAGCATCTCGCTCAAAAATGACCAAAGAGTTTCGATATTTTTCCTATTTAAAACTTGACTCTTCTGTAGTTACATCGTGTACTAAGACCGACGGAAAATGAAAAGCTGCGATTTTCTAGGCCGATATGGCTAGAAACTATACTCTCATTCCGGCGTAATAATCAAGGAACATTGCTGCCGTACCATGGGTGCAGCAGGCACAATGATATTACGCAGTGCCTGAAAATAGGCTTATTGGAAGTTACCTAGCTGGGGACTATGTTCAGGCGCTGCGCTAGAAAATCGCAACTTTTCATTTTCCGTACACGATGTAACTACAGAAGAGTCAAGTTTTAAATAGGAAAAATATAGAAACTCTTCAAAAATAGTGGAGTGTTCCTTTAAAAGGGGTCATTTGATGCGATTTCAATTTTTCTTTCCCTTTGGAGTGTTACAAGCTCTTGGTGCATAAAGAAGATCTGTAAAGTTG
>NW_015631145.1:1106514-1109458 GCF_001515625.1 Sinocyclocheilus rhinocerous | reverse complement strand
GAATCTGATTAGACTGTTAGCATCTCGCTCAAAAATGACCAAAGAGTTTCGATATTTTTGCTATTTAAAACTTGACTCTTCTATAGTTACATCGTGTACTAAGACCGACGTAAGGCCGATATGGCTACTCTCATTCCTCTCATTCTAGCGTAATAATCAAGGAACTTTGCTGCCGTACCATGGGTGCAGCAGGCGCACGCAGCGCCGCGCTGGTGGGCCAGAGTGCGGTTCGCATGTAGTGTGAGCGGAGCGTAGATCTTCTGATATGTGTACAACATGATTGCGTGAACATTTCTGAGTGGCAAAAGCAATAGATTTGTAAAGCAATATATTGTGAGAGGGCCGTGTGTTACCGCGTCCCAAACGACTCAAAATAATAAATCTCAAAGTTCACAAAACGATGCACTCCACTGTGATGAGCGAGAGCGCTTCTCTGCTGTCTTCACGTGCTATCGGAAACTTAGCACGTTAACTTGCCCGGCCCTACAAATTACATTTATTTTCAAATTAAATATCACAACACACATTTATCACTAGGACTGTATCACCAGCAAAGTCACAATACGATACGTATCACGATACAATAGATCATTGAATCTGATTAGACCGTTAGCATCTCGCTCAAAAATGACCAAAGAGTTTCTATATTTTTCCTATTTAAAACTTGACTCTTCTGTAGTTACATCGTGTACTAAGACCGACGGAAAATGAAAAGTTGCGATTTTCTAGGCCGATATGGCTAGGAACTATACTCTCATTCCAGCGTAATAATCAAGGTACTTGGCTGCCGTACCATGGGTGCAGCAGGCGCAATGATATTACGCAGCGCCTGAAAATAGTCCCCAGCACGCTTCCTGTGCAAGCAGGTGGTCATGTTGGTTATGTTGACAGAAGTTAGCCTATTTTCAGGCGCTGGTGGGCCAGAGTGCGGTTCGCATGTAGTGTGAGCGGAGCGTAGATCTTCTGATATGTGTACAACATGATTGCGTGAACATTTCTGAGTGGCAAAAGCAATAGATTAAAATCATATTTACATTGCCGGTAGGTTATCATTGCACAAATTAACGCACTCTCTACGTTTAAAAAAAATAAATAATAATAATTAGAAGAGTTCTAAACTAATGCGCTGTCTACTGTATCTAATCAGAATCAGAATCAGAAGATGCACACACACGCTCAGTCACTCACACAGATCACGTTGCGGCCGCACTCAGACATTCAGGAACAAACTTTTTAGCGCTGCCCCGCAATTTTATCAACTAAATAGCTTAATCGCTCAAGAGCTACATTATCATTCTCAACAAGGAGCTGGTAACATCGCTGTTTCTAGAGGAATTAAAGCCACAGCTTCACTGTTAATAGAGAACCGCGGCAAAACGGTGGTAATTCATACATACACAGCCCCCCCTCTCTCTCTCATAAATGAACACTTGATGAATTCCACTTTTCTGAGAATAGAGTATTGAAGTGGAGATCGCTAAACTGCAAGCTAACCGGTGTTTTCAGAAAGCAAGCGCGTTTAAACAGTGGAGAGAGAGTGTGTACACATGGTTGCCAGGTTGACAAAGATAAGTAGCACATTTAGCAGATATTTCCGTATTGCGCAAGTGCAAAGCTCTGTTTCGGGGATTACGTCTCTTTATTTCAGGCAACCCCGGTTGCTTTCCTCTGCGGCCAGATTAAACCTTGTTATAGCCTATATATTATGCTGTATTCATTATTTTTTAGAAACGTCGCAATTTTTCACTCAATTTTAAACGTTGTTCTTGTATTCAAATTAAGCGCGGTCCACTGCTGCACACGTGCCACAATATTGATACAGGGCCAGCTGTATCGATACTCGTAACGTCAAATCTCTGTGACGATACATCGTCGTATCGATGTATCGAACACGGCACTATTTATCACTCAGTCTAGTGCTTTTAAATATGATAATGTAAGGCATGACTGCTTCATTTTGGCATATATGTGTATACTTGAACCATCTAATCAATCTCAGCATGCTTTAATTTTGTGTCGCTATAGACGTTTGCGTCAATAAGGTTAAATTAAGTCTTTCTTTGGTCTGCGCACTGGAAGTGATCTGTTAATTCTGCTAAACTTCAATTACTTAAACTGAAACTAAACTATATAAAAATGAAATAGTTTTCTAATTCTAGAAATAGTTTATTTTGTTCACAAAATAAAAACTAAACTAAAACTAACAAAATTATTAATGAAACTAATAAAAACGAAACAAAATTTTATTGCAAATTTGAAAACTATATTAAAATAAAAAGAATTAAAAAATGCAAAACTATAATAACCTTGGTTCAAATATGAAACACCAAGCTTCCTGACTAAAGAAAGGTATTTAAAGGGGTCATATGATGTTGCTAAAAAGACCATTATTTGGTGTAATGAAATGTGTTTATGCGGTTTAAGGTTAAAAAAACACATTATTTTCCACATACTGTACATTATTGTTTCTCCTCTATGCCCCGCCTTTCTGAAACGCGTCGATTTTTACAAAGCTCATCGGTCTGAAAAGCGAGGTGTGCTGAGATTGGCCAGCTATCCAGTTCGTTGTGATTGGCCGAATACCTCAAGCGTGTGACGGAAATGATACACCCCTACCATACTGTGATGCCGTGTCGCGGCCGGAGCGACAAGACAAAAGCATTAAAACCCATTATAAATGAGGCATTTGTTGCATCCAATGGGGATATAATTACTGATTATAATGACTTATACTGTCTGTTTACGTGTTGCGTTGCATCGCGCTGCGTAAACATAAAACCATGTCTGCATTTGTGATCGGAGAAATGACAAACAACAAAGGGTTACTCTACACTGCTCAAAACTCTCATTTGAATCATCCGTGGCAAATCCTTTAAATATAAAAAACGTACTTACAAGCTGTGAGTCAGAAGCGCCAGACTGTCCTTGCAAAGTTGGAACTGCC
>NW_015631145.1:1102430-1106443 GCF_001515625.1 Sinocyclocheilus rhinocerous | reverse complement strand
CTGCACACATCTGAATATTTGGGTTGAACTGTTCTGGAACAGTGTTGTAAATACAAATTAACCACTGATTTCTAGTCGTGTCCTCTTTTGGAAGGCCAAACAAAGTCGTTTCGCTTTCACAACGAAACACACAGCGTCACACACGGCGGGCTAGATTGAGCAGCGGCCGGCTTGAGTGAGTGGCGGCAGGTGGGCTTGAGTGAGGAACGGCTTGTAACACTTCAAAGAGAAAGGAAAAATTGAAATGGCATCATATGACCCAATTAAATTTAAACGATAATAATTAGACAAAGTTTTACCAGTTTTTCCTCGTGTTTTCGAAATGACTGGTCATTTGTTTCTTATCACATAATGTGTTATATGCACACACACAAAAATCCCTTAGCTTTGTTCTCAAAATAGTCTCATGTTGTTTGATTAATTGGCCAGGGTGGTAGATGCATTTGGCAAGTTCTTAACCAATTAACTGGCGTCATTAACCTTCCATAAATAAACACGATAAAATGCATGATCAAACAGACATGACAAAGACCAATTTTTTTTAAGACTTTGCTGGCTAAATTTTAAAAACGCTGATGGATGATTCAAAATGCTTACCATAATTTAGGAGAAAAAAAAGAACATGGTTTAAACCTTGCATGTAAATGTTTATTTTACAAGTTATCTTTGTATGGTACATACAAATATGTAGCATAAATAGTTAATTATCAGTAAAGCAAAATTTTACACATACATTGTTCAATTAAGAAACAGAACCGGTTTCTCCAGACTCACGCTTGTCAGTTGTCCATGATTTCTGTTTTCTTTTTAGTTAATCTGCAGTCTGTGCTTTCACAATGTCCAGGTCACTATAGTGCTGAATACAGACTTTAAATGGAAAGTGATATAGGCCTAAATAGTTATGAAGCACAATAATGAAGCATAACATACTACACTTTTACTTCTTTTGCTAGAGGAAATTGTTCTGCATTGTTTATTATTTTTAATTAATGTGTAAATAAAATGTTAATTAACTGATTTAATTGTTCAAACAAATAATTGAAATCAATTAATCTGTTAATCGTCTTCATCCCTAGTATACCGTGCACTTGCTGTGTCTTTTTATCTTAAACCTTTAAACTTATGATTAGTCAGGTAAGGATAGTCAAATCTAGCCTAAACCATAAAGTACTCACCTGCCAATAGGTTGAAGTTTATCAGGAATGTTGTAGAAGACTCCCTTGTGGTTGTTCTTGTCTGAGGCATAGTCTGTATTTATAAGTAAAGCTATTGTAACAATAGAAATGCTTATTTTATTGGTTACAATGCAAAGCAGGTAATGTAAAATAAAACTTTTGTGGTAGGTTGCACATGTTAAGATCACACCTTTTGCTCAATCTATCCTGTTCTACATCATAATAATTTACAATATTGCTGGTACTACACAAGCAAATAGCATTTAAGCATCTTTACATGGCATTTCCTTAAATCAAGCAAATAACATTTAACCCTCAAACATCCTTCGTATAGCAGCCCTGGACAAATTTGGGCACGAAGGTCTCAGGTGTGATCCCAATCACACTAGTTTGGGGACCAGTTCTCACTATTAACTAATTATTAACTATGACTTTTGCCTTAATAAACATCTAATTAGCTGCTTATTAATAGTTGGTAAGGTAGTTGTTAAGTTTAGGTATGAGGTTGGATTAAGGGATCTAAAATATGGTCATGCAGAATAAAACATGAATATGTGCTTTATAAGTGCTAATAAACAGCCAATATGCTAGTAATATGCATGCTAACAAGCAATTAGTTCATAGTGAGAATTGATCCCTAAAGTGTTACCAACATCAGTTCTTTCTTTCTCCCAAAGAATGAGACCAGATAAAATAACATCTCCAGCACCTTCTTCTACATCTCTGCAAAGTGACCAGTCACTGGATCGACCGATACTGTTTAACGATGGAGCTCTGGGGAATGAAAGGTATGAGCATTTAAAATTTCTGTTGGGATGCACAAGTTACACGTTTTGGTATAAATGTACTGATATGAAGGAAATAAAAAATAAAAAAGTGAAAATCTTGACAATTTAAACATTCAAGCGATTTAAAAACTTGTTATGCTCAAAAATAGCCGAAAGAGAACCCAATTCAGTATTCGCACTCTGTGACTGTTTCATTTAGCATGCGAACACGGAATAGAGTTTTCTTTTGCATCTCATTGTGCTTGAATGGACGCTATTTTGAAAACATTTAAAACATTTTAAAAATTATTTTAAAATACCCATCTTGGCAGATATGTCTTAAATGACTACACAGTTGAGAAAGAAATCAGATGTGTATAATATTGGATATATTGGATCTGTGCCTTAGGTCTTAAAGTGATGGCAGCCTGTGAATACCTGCTGCTGTCTAAGTAATAAATAGAAAGCAAAGTTATATTTGTTGTTTTTTTATTTTTTTTGCTAATCCAAAAAAATTCTGATATGATCTGAACCATGAGTTTTGTGATATTTTGCACCCTTAATATGCACTTTGCATGCCTCTTATCTTGCACAGTATTTTAGCATTAGTTCTTTCTTTCCCCCAAAGGCAAAGACCAGATGAAGCAACATCTCCAGCATCTTCTATATCTCTAAAAAGTGACCAGTCACTAGATCGGCCAATACTATTTAAAGATGGTACACAGAGTATAAGGAGGAGTAAAAGGTATAATTTACACTCTTGTCCTTTGACTAAAAAAGCAAACAAAATTTTAGATTTTTAGTAAATTAGCAACTTTTGAGATAATCAACATGTTTGATACAATTGTATGCAAAATGTATCAAAAGTTAATACATTTTGTCTTATTTGACAACTTTATCCATCTGTTTCCTAAAAACTGGTCAGAAAGGTCTGAACCATTTCAAAAGCACCACTGCAAGTGTTAATATTCAGTACTTAACATGAACACAACAATTACACAGCCAGACACCTTGCAGTGAAACTCAAATTTTGAATAATTTTAGAGGCTAATTTAATTCTGTTGAAAAATGAAACAAAGAGTATAAGGTATGAAAACCTTTTTTTTTTTTTTTATCCTTTTTAAAGAAGAGTTTTCTTCTAATATTAACAAATTTGTTCTTGTATCAAAGGCTGAGACCAAACAAAGCAACATCTCTGACACCGTCCAGCACATCTCTGAGAAGTGACCAGTCACTGGATCGACCGATACTGTTCAGAGATAGAGCACAGAGTATAAGGTAGGTTACAGAGTAGGGATGCACTGAAGTTTCGGCTGCCGAAAATATATGGCGCACCGCTCCGCCCAGCAGTGTTCAGCGCACATGTTTCACTCTCACTCAAGCCACTGTCACTGCGCGGAGTGCTCAATATTCCGCTCTATGAATGTGCGTTCCGTTGAGTTGCTCACGGCCCATGGAACGCTACACTCGTGTATGGCTTATGCTCAAAGGAAAAGCAAAGTCCGCTCAAATAGCCGAAGAAAATTTCTATGTAGTATATATTTGTTCCTGTTTGCAATAGCGCTACTGTGCTGTAACATGGTGTAGTACAGCTGCACTGGGCAACGCTGGTAAAATGATGCTCCCCTCTCGTGACGCTATGCTCTGCTCACATGCTCTGATAATAATAGCTTTGTAGGACTATACATTTTTTGGATAATTAGTAAAAAAAAAAGTTATGTCTGATTCTGTTGCATAGAACTGAATAAAAATAATATATTGATATTGAATAATATATTTTCTGTCCAATTGTTTTGTTTCACTTTCAATAAAAGTGTGGTTATTTTATTGGCTTGAATTTTTTTATTCAGTATCATTAAAATTGAGTTAAATTAAAAAGTCTTACGAAATGATTGTATGTTATTTAATACAATAATAAATAATTATTAAAAAGCAGTTTAGTTTTTCGGCCAAGTGCATCCAGAATTTTTGGTTTCAATTTCGGCCCAGAATTTTCATTTCGGTGCATACTTATTACAGAGTGATGCATATTTAACACACACACACACACACGCATATATATATATATATA
>NW_015631145.1:1099199-1102375 GCF_001515625.1 Sinocyclocheilus rhinocerous | reverse complement strand
TTGCCTCTTCATACACTTATATATATATATATATATATATATATATATATATTAAATAGTTTGAATGTTTCTCTTTACCTGCCCTGTAAGAGTCACTTTTTCTTCTTGTCAAAGGCTGAGATCAAATGGCGCAACATCTCCAGCACCTTCATGCTCATCTTTGAAAAGTGACCAGTCACTGGATCAACCGATATTCTTCAAAGATGAAACACCAAGCTTCCTGACTAAAGAAAGGTATTTAAATTTAGACAATAATAATTAGAAAAACAGTTTTACCAGTTTTTCCTTCGTTTTCGAAAGGACTGGTCATTTGTTTCTTACCGCATAAAGTGTTGTATGCACACACACAAAAATCCCTTACCTGTGTTCTCAAAATCAGTCTCAAAAAAGTCTCATGTTGTTTGATTAATTGGCCAGGGTGGTAGATGCATTTGGCAAATTCTTAACCAATTAACTGACATCATTAACCTTCCATAAATAAACATGATAAAATGCATGATCAAACAGACATGACAAAGGCCTACGTTTTTTTTTTAAGACTTTGCTGGCTAAATTTGAAAAACACTGATGGATGATTCAAAATGCTTTCCATAATTTAGGGAAGAAAAAAAAGAACATGTTTTAAACCTTGCATGTAAATTGTTCAATTAAGAAACAGAACACCTGGTTCTTCAGACTCACGCTTGTCAGTTGTCCATGATTTCTGTTTTCTTTTTTGTTAATCCACAGTCTTTGTTTTCCCTTGTCCAGGTCATTGTAGTGCTAAACAAAGACTAATTGCAGGGCTCGCAAAATCGCTAGCCCGACGTCCCGGGGCTATTGTGTTTTCCAGTCGGGCTACCAAAATGTATCACTGCCCTGCCCGATAGGCTATCTTGAATAGGGATATAAAATCCCTTCCTTGATTCGCGTTGTTCACTCGCTTGTAGGGGTGAAACGGATCATAGTTGATCATTTACACGTGTTTCTAAGTCTTACCAATTTAAACATTCAAGCGTTTTAAACCATTCATGCGCATGAAGAATTCAGTTCGGCAGAGCGGTGTTTCAGGCAGAGCACGAACACAGAATTGATTAAATAAAATCCCTTCCATGCTTCGCGTTGTTCACTCGCTTGTAGGGGTGAAACGGATCATAGTTGATCATTTACACGTGTTTCTAAGTCTTACCAATTTAAACATTCAAGCGTTTTAAACCATTCATGCGCATGAAGAATTCAGTTCGACAGAGCGGTGTTTCAGGCAGAGCACGAACACAGAATTGATTACTCTTTTGCTTGAACGGACACATACACGCAAAATGATCTCAAAATAACTATCTCGGCAAGTATTTTCATGTTTTAAATTAAGGTAAACAGTGGAGAAAGAAATCTCACGTGCATCATTATATTGGATCCGTGCATTCGGTCTTAAAGGGGCAGCAGCCTATAAATACCTGCTGTTTAAGCGCCACCTGCTGTGAAGAGAGTGACATTTGCGTCTCATTCAGCCTGTCTGCTGTTTTTGTTTCGTTCAGATTTTTTATGTAGTATCACAAAGCTAAAGTCAGACCATTTTGTTTTTGTTACAAATTTCAACATTTTACAATCTAAATTCAGTTTCACAAAGTAATGTGCAGCCTTTTAGTCTTAGAAATAACAAAAGGACACTTTTTGTCTTAAATCTCATTTTGTTAAAAAATAAATTGTGAGAAAATTGTATTGTGAAATCCGTATCGTGAATCATATCACATCGTGAGTTGAGAAAATCGTTACATCTCTATTTGCTACTAGTTTTTGCTGTGGTATCAAAGTAGTAAATTGTTCTTTAAATAATAAGTGTTACTTAAATAATAAAGAACCATTTTTTTTTTGCTCATCTGAAAAATGATCCGATCTGTGACTCAAAATTTGATATGATAATGTAATATAATCCGAACCGTGAGATTTGTGATCCGTTGCACCCCTACTCTCTTGTTATTTGAAGAAAAAATACAATATATTTTATTCGGGCTAGTTAAATTCATTTTTGGGCTACCAAAATCTGAAGAATGCCTGCCCGAAGGGCTACCAGGGATTTTCAAATTTTGCGAGCCCTGAAATGGAAAGTGAGATAGGCCTAAATATTTATGAGGCACAATAATGAAGCATAACATACCACACTTTTGCTCATCTTGCTAGGGAACATCGTTCTGTATTGTGTATGATTTTTACCTAAAAATGAAAAGCAAAACACTAATGTGTAAATAAAATGTTAATTAACTAATGTCATCATTACTCAAACAAATTGTTAGGGCTGCACGATATATCGAAATTATCAAAATATCGCAAATGTAAATATTGTGATATGCGTATTGCAATGACATGCGATATCTTATTAATAATGATTAATAATAGGCCACTTCAAAATGTTGCAAAAAGTCAAAGTTTTAGGTCGACACATATAGCAGAGAATTGCTTTACGTTAAAAAGTTATTAAGTGCAATAAGTTGCAGAAAGCAACTCTTTGCCGTCTCATCTCGCTGTCTGACCCACACCTGAAGCGTGCGCACAAGCCGCATCTCAGACAGCATGTGATCTCTTCAGTTTTCTGTGCGCACAGTCGCCGCACACACACAGAGAGACACGTTTCTGACCCCACTAACACAGAGTTGATTCGTCTTTCGCATCTCCTTATGTTTGAAAAGACACATACACACAGAATTGTCAAAATAATGTCTCGACGATCATTCTCGTAAACGCAGTCAGTTATGTTTTAAATGAATGTAAACAGCTGAGAAAGAAATCGAATGTGTATTATTATACTAGATCCGTGCACTCCGTCTTAAAGGGACAGCAGCCTATAAATACCTGCTGCTGAATATGTCACTAATGTTAATCAAACAATAAAACACAGCTTTAACAAAGATTAATCTAAATTTAATTCATACAGTGAACACAATGCAGTATTTTACACTTAATTATTACATTTCTCTACCTGAATACTACTATTAGACTTTTTTTTTTGTAACTGTTATTGTATTTATCTGTGCATGTAATTAGTGTATTTGTTCTTTTTTTTTCTTTTACTGATTGTTCACTTGCCTTTAATCATGTTTGAACTTTCTCAGACTATAGTTTTTGCTGTGGTATATGAAGAAGTACTTAAAGTGTGTGGAAAGCAAAGTTACAATGATATAAAATTAGTGTCATTCATTTTT
>NW_015631145.1:1096606-1097368 GCF_001515625.1 Sinocyclocheilus rhinocerous | reverse complement strand
CTCCTCATGTTTGAACAGACACATACACACAGAATTATGTCAATAGTACACGTCTCGACTATCATTCTCGTAAACGCAGTCAGTTATGTTTTAAATGAATGTAAACAGCTGAGAAAGAAATCGAATGTGTATTATTATACTAGATCCGTGCACTCCGTCTTAAAGGGACAGCAGCCTATAAATACCTGCTGCTGAATATGTCACTAATGTTAATCAAACAATAAAACACAGCTTTAACAAAGATTAATCTAAATTTAATTCATACAGTGAACACAATGCAGTATTTTACACTTAATTATTACATTTCTCTACCTGAATACTACTATTAGACTTTTTTTTTTGTAACTGTTATTGTATTTATCTGTGCATGTAATTAGTGTATTTGTTCTTTTTTTTTCTTTTACTGATTGTTCACTTGCCTTTAATCATGTTTGACGTTTCTTAGGCTATAGTTTTTGCTGCGGTATTGAAGTACTTAAAGTGTGCTTAGTAATAAACTAGGGCTGCACCGATGTATCAGACGCCGATATTTATCAGCCGATTTTTGCTCAATTTACAATCATCGGCATATCGGCTATATAAGGAAAAAGGCTGATATAACAAACCGATGGTTTATTAATTAACTGCGTGAAGGCACTGAGCTGTATAATGTCTGTTGCATAATCCTAGTGCTGCTGTCTGCACTTTAATGCTAATCAAATAACAAAAGACAAAATATCGCACACTATTCTTGACTAAATAACTTTTGTAACTTTCATAAGT